>NW_004443959.1:2973409-2976696 GCF_000243295.1 Trichechus manatus latirostris | reverse complement strand
AATTGTTACATTTTGCGTGTGAACTTTTTCATGGGTTTTTACAATAGAGGTCTCATACAATATTTGTCCTTTTGTGATTGAAAGCAAGTCCTTTTGTGATTTGTCCTTTTGTGATTGGAAGCAAGTACTAGTCCCGAGTTTTGTCTGTGAGTAGGCTGTAGCATATGTAGATACAAGACTATTTGGAGCATGAAAGACTCAAGATGACAACTGGCATTATAACAGCGAGGATAACCACTACCAAGCTAAGTTTAGGAGAAAAGATTATATATACCCTTATACTATAATTGGTTGGATTGCTGGGAGACAGGGGAGGGATTCTCTAACTCTGCAGGGCTTCAAACTAAAGTAACCTTGGATTCACTGGAAGAGTTTTTAACGGATACATGAGTTCAGAAAACTTTAATGGAATCCAATTCTAGATCCTCCCTTAACTCCCATACGCACTCTTTGTTAAAGCGATCTGCTTGTCACCAAGCCTGTGATGGAGCTGTGAGTTCTTTTCTCTTTTACCCTTTTAGAATTGCCCTTTTTACACTTTATGAAAGACAGTGTACTTTTCATGCCCTCCCAAACTTAAAATTGTTCATTGCCCTGGGTATAAAAATCCCCAGGGCACAAAAGCTACTATTTTACCAGGCATACAAAGGATAAGGAAAATAGAAAGCATAAAGTAAGACAAGTCAATCAATCGAAACTAACGAAAACTGACACAGATGTTGCACTGATCAGACAAGGACATTAGAACAGTTGCCATAACTGCATTCCATATGTTCAAAAAGACAGAGACATGGAACATATTAAAGAGACAAATCAAACTTTTAGAGATGAAAACCACAATGTCTGTGATAAAAATACATTGGATGAGATCAATGGTAAATTAGGCATTGCAGAAGAAATTGCAATGACATAACAATAGTGACCATCTAAAATGAAACACAGAAGGAAAAAGAGATCAACATGTAAAGGGGCCATAACAATTCTAAACGTTTAGCACTTAGTAACAGAGATTCAGAATACATGACGGAAAACTGACAGAATCACAAGGAGAAATAGAAAAATCCACAATTATAATTGGATACTTCAATACTCTTCTGTAGATAACTGACAAAATAAGTAGACAGAAAATTATAAACGATATGGATGACTTGAACAATAACATCAAACAACTTAACCTAAATGATATTTAGGGAATGAGCTACCCAACAATAACACAATACATATACTTTTCAAAGGCACATGAAACATTGACCTGGATAGACCATATTCGGAGCCACAAAATAAATCAATAAAATTAAAAGAATTCAAGTTATACGAAGGATATTCTCTTACCTAATGAAATTAAATTAGAAATCAATAATCAAAAGATCTCTAAATTAATCCCTAAATATTTGTAAATAAGACTTCTAAATAATCTAAGGGCCAAAAAAAATAAATCAAAAGTAAAATTAGAAAATATTTTGAATGGAATGAAAATAAAAACACAAAATTTTTAAATTTATAGTATGCTGATAAAGCAGTACTTAGGGGAAAATTTATACTGTGTGGATCATAACAAATTAGGAATAACATTGGGAAGAATGGAAATTCCAGAACACTTAATTATGCTCTTGAGGTACCTGTACATAGACCAAGAGGCAGTCATTCAAACAGAACAAAGGGATACTGCGTGTTTTAAAGTCAGGAAAGGTGTGGGTCAGGGTTGTATCTTGTTACCATTCTTATTCAACCTATATGCTGGCAAATAATCCAAGAAACTAGACTATCTGAAGAAGACTGGGGCATCAGGATTAGAGACTCATTCATAATCCGTGATGTGCTGATGACACAATCTTGCTTGCTGAAAGTGAAGAGGACTTGAAG
Source organism: Trichechus manatus latirostris (assembly GCF_000243295.1). NCBI lineage: Eukaryota > Metazoa > Chordata > Mammalia > Sirenia > Trichechidae > Trichechus > Trichechus manatus. The sequence goes on along the minus strand of NW_004443959.1, from coordinate 2,974,833 downwards.
CACTTACTGATGAAGATCAAAGACTACAGTCTTCAGTATTGGATACACCTCAACATAAAGAAAACAAAAATCCTCCCAGCTAGACCAATACGCAACATCATGATAAAAGGAAAAACAAATTGAAGCTGTCAGGGATTTCGTTTTACTGAGATCAACAATCAATGCCCACGGAAGCAGCAGTCAAGAAATCAAATTATGTATTGATTGCATTGGGCAAATCTGCTGCAAAAGACCTCTTTAAAGTGTTAAAAAGCAAAGACATCACTTTAAGGGCTAAGGTACACCTGACCCCAACCATGGTGTTTTCAATCGCCTCATATGCATGTGAAAGCTGGACAATGAATAAGGAAGACTGAAGAAGAAGTGACGCCTTTGAATTATTGTTTGGCAAAGAATATTGAATATACCATGGACTACCAACAGAACAAACAAATCTGTCTTGGAAGAAGTATAACAAGAATGCTCCTTAGAAGCAAGGATGGAGAGACTTCGTCTCACATACTTTGGACATGTTATCAGGAGGGACCAGTCCCTGGAGAAGGACATGATGCTTGGTAAAGTAGAGGGTCAGTGGAAAAAGAGGAAGACTCTCAACAAGATGGATTGACACAGTGGCCGCAATAATGGGTTCAAGCATAACAATGATTATGAGGATGGCGCAGGACTGGGCAGTGTTTTGTTTTGTTGTACCATCTCAACAGCACCTAACAACAACAAACACCTATATTATAAAAGAAAACTTCAAATCATTGACCTCAGCTTCCATGTTAAGAAATTAAAAAATATAATCAAAGTAAGCATAAAATAAGAAGGGAGAAAATAATAAAGATTAGAGCATAAATCAAAGAAATAGAAAACAGAAAAACAACACATCAATCAATATAAACAAAAGATAGATCCCTAAGAAGAATAATATTAGCCAGACTGATAAGTAAAAGAGAGCGAGAAAGAATGGCATGACTTACAATATCAAAAATCACTATAACTGGTTGCAGACTATTCAATTCTGACTCATAGTGACCCTATAGGACAGATTAGAACTGCCCCATAGGGTTACCAAGAAGCGGCTGGGGAATTCAAATTGTTGACCTTTTGGTTAGCAGCCAAGCTCATAACTACTGTGCAGCAAGGGCTCCAAAATCACTATAGATTCTACATATATTAAAAGTATATAAGAGAATGTTAAGAAGAACTTTATGCCAGTAAATTCAATAACTTAGATGAAATAAATGTATTTTCAAAGACACAAACTACCAAAGCACTGAAGAAGAAATAGATAACCTAAATAGCTCAATATCTATTCAAGCAACTGAATTTGTCGTTAAAAATCTTTCCAATGGTGAGTAGCGGCTGGGGTCTTAAAAGCCTGTGAGTGGCCATCTAAGATACTCCACTGGTCTCATCCCTTCGGGAGCAAGGGAGAA
>NW_004443959.1:2917099-2972331 GCF_000243295.1 Trichechus manatus latirostris | reverse complement strand
TGTTAACCAATGTCATAAAACAATATGTGTACTGACTGTTTAATGAGAAACTATTTGTTCTGTAAACCTTCACCTAAAGTACAATTAAAAAAAAAAAATCTTTCCAAGAAGAAAACTTTATGCCCAAATAGCTTCACTGGAGTGTTGTTTCAAACGTTTAAGGATAAAGTATTATCAGTTCTATAACGGATTCTAGCAAATACAAGAGGATAGAATACTTCAGAACTCATTCTATGAGCCTAAAATTACTCTTGATAACAAAACCAGAAAAAAAATTAAATATATATATTCAATGTAGACAGATAGATATAGATCCAATATCCCTCATAAACATAAACGTAAAATTCTAAAAAAAATTACAAATTGAATAAAATCATATGTCATGACCTAGAGGGATTTATCCCAGAAGTGCAAGTTTGCTTTAACATTTGAAAATCGATCAGTGTAACTCACCATACAAACATACAAAAAAAAAGCCCCATATGATCATCTCAATAGATGCAGAAAAAAACATCTAACAAAATTCTATATCTATTACTAATAAAAACTCTCAGCAAAGTAGGAACTGAAGAAAATGTCTTCAACCTAATAAACAGCATCTATAAAAAATCTACACTTAACGTACTTAGTGGTGAAAGACAGAATGCTTTCTCTCTAAGATTGGTAGCAAGACAGGGGTGTCGACTCTCACTACTTCTATCCAACATAATACTGCAAGACATAGCCAGTGCAATAAAGTAAGAAAAGGAAATAAACAGCAACAATATTGGAAAGAAAAAGCTACAACGGTCTTTGCACATGACATGATTGTCTATGTAGAAAATCTAAATGAAATCTATAAAAAAATCTACTAGAACTAATAAATGACTTAGCAAGTTTGTGAGACACAGTGTGAATATGAAATATTAATTGCATTTCTGTCTACTAGCAATGACCAGGAGCCCTGGTGGCAAAGAGGTTAAGAGCTAAGGCGAGCTATGACTGCTAACCAAAAGGTCGGCAATTCAAATCCACCAGTGGTTCCCTGGAAACCCTATGTGGCAGTTCTACTCTGTCCTGTAGGATCGCTATGAGTCAGAAACAACTCCATGGCAATGGGTAAAATGTGTAGTAATGACCAAGAGGAGCCCTGGTAGTGCAGTGGTTAAGCACTTGGCTGCAAACCAAAAACTTGGCGGTTCCAACCCACCAGCTGCTCCACAGAAGAAAGATGTGGCAGTCTGCTTCCATACAGCCTTGGAAAGCCTGTGGGGCAATTCTACTCTGTTCTATAGGGTCACTGTGAGTTGCAATCAATAGGAAGACAACTTTTTTTTAAGCAATGACTAGTCAGATTTAAAAAATATCATGTATAATAGTATCAAAAATATGAAATTATATTTCTGTCATATAAACTATCAAAAATGTGCAAGGCCTATACAATGAAATCTGTAGAATACTGCTGAAAGAAATTAAAGAAGACCTAAATAAATGGAGAAATATGCTGTGTACATGGGTTAGAAAACTCAATACATGGGTTAGAATACTGAATATTGTTAAGGTATCAAGTCTCCCTCTACTTTATTAGAGGGTCAGCAGAAAAAAGAAAGACCCTCAACAAGATAGACTGATACAGCAGCTGCAACAATGGGTTCAAACATAGCAAAAATTGCGAGAATGGCACAGAACCGGGCAGCATTTCATTCTGATGAACATAGGGTTGCTATGAGTCAGAACCTACTCAACGGCACGTAACAGCAAATCAAGTCTCCCCAAATTGATCCATAGACGCAATCCAATCCTAATCAAAATATGAGCAGGTTTTTAATTTTTATTGTTTATTTTTTGTAGAAATTGACTAGCCAAATCTAAAATCCATATGGATTGCTAAGACACTAAAACCGACAAAACAACTTTGAGAAAAAAAACAAAGTTGGAGGACTGATGCTACTTGATTTAAAGACTTTATAAAGCTACAGTAGTCAAGACAAAATGGATTTTTTTTTTGTTATCAGATATAGGATTCTTTTACTATTCTATCAGTTTTCTTTTCATTTTCTTGATTATATTATTTGCAAAAAAAAATTTTTAATACTGATGAAGTTCAAATTATCTATTTTTATTTTGTAACTTGTTGCATCTAAGAAACCCTTGCCTAATGGTCACAAAGATTTACTCCTATTTCCATCTGAGAGTTTTATAATTTTAGGTCTTACATTTATGTCTGTGAACCATTTTAAGTTAATTTTTGTGTACATTTTGAGGAAGGAGGTCCAACTTCATTATTATGCTTATAGATAGCACTCTCTGTATTGATATTGTACCTTGGCCAAATTGGTCCTCCACATATTTGTAAGTCTATTTCTGGATTCTCTATTCTGTTTCATTGGTCTATTTGTCCTGGTATTGGCAGAAAGATAGACAAATAAATCAATCAAACCCACCAGCCGCTCCAGGGGAGAAAGATGTGGCAGTCTGCCTCTGATTACAGCCTTGAAAATCCTATGGGGCAGTTCTGCTCTGCCCTACAGGGTTGCTATGAGTCAGAAATGACTTGACAGCAACAGGTTTGATAATGGGCAAAAAACTGAATGACACAGAAAACATCAAAAGAAGATGGAAGGAATACATAGTCACTGTACCAAAAAGAACTGGCCAACATTCAACCATTCCAGGAGGTAGCATGTGATCAAGAACTGCTGGTACTGAAGGAAGAAGTTCAAGCCACAGTGAAAGCACTGGCAAAAATACATCTCCAGGAATTGATGGAATACCAATTGAGATGCTCGAATAAACAGATGCAACACTGAAAGCACTTACTCATCTATGTCCAGAAATTTGGTTAAACCAAAAATATCCCCTGAATCTTCTTAAAATCAAACAATAGCTTAGCTTAACTAGTAAAGAATGTCTGCCTTGAGCATTATGCTCTTTTAAGATCTATCTATATGGGATCAAATTGACAACAACAACTCAAAAGATTTGATAGGAACCTTAGGGGGCAGTGAGTTTATGTTAATGAGGAAAGAACAACTCAGAAAAGGTGAGTTAGAATGGTTGCACGACTGGAAGAATGTAAACAATGTCACTGAATTGTACACGTAGAAATGGCTGAATTGGTGTATGTTTTGCTGTGTATATTCTCAGCAACAACAGCAACAACAACAAAATTACTTCAAAAAGCAAGTAATTTGGAAGACAGCTACCTGGCCAACTGACTGGAAGAGATCCATATTCGTGCCCATTCCACAGAAAGGTGATCAAACAGAGTGTGGAAATTATCAGACAATGTAATTAATATCACATGCTAGCAAAAGTTTGCTGAAAGTAATTCAAAAATATCTGCTGAACATAAAGACAATGAAAATCCTTACCACTGAACCAATAAACAGCATTAGGATAACTGACAAAGAAATTGCATTTGTCAAGGATTTTATTCCTCTTGGATCAACAATCAATGCCCATAGAAGCAGAAGTCAAGAAATCAAACAACACATTAAGTGTTAAAAAGCAATGACACCACTTTGATGACTAAGGTGTGCCTGACCCAAGCCATGGTATTTTCAATTGCCCTTATGGCACAATGGTTAAGAGCTCAGCTGCTAACCAAAAGGTCAGCAGTTTGAATCCACCAGCTGCTCCTTGGAAACCCTATGGGGCAGTTCTACTCTGTTCCATAGGGTCGCTATGAGTTGGAATTGTCCCTACAGCAATGAGTTTGGTTTTCATATGAATGTGAAAGATGGACAATGAAAACTTAAGACCAAAGAAGAACTGATGTAATCAAACTGTAGTGTTGGCAAAGGATATTGAATATATTAAGAACTGTCGGAAGAACAAACACATTTGTCTTGGAGGAAGTAAAACCAGAATGCTCCTTAGAAGTGAGGATGGCAAGACTTCATCTCTCTTACTTTGGACATGTCATCAGCAGGGACCAATTGCTGGAGAAAGACATCATGCTTGGTAAAGTACAGGGTCAGCAAAAAAGAGGGAGGATTGACACAGTGGCTGCACTAATGGGCTCAAACATAGCAACGATTGTGAAGATGGTGCAGGACCAGGTAATGTTTCATTCTGTTATACATAAGGTCGCTATGAGTCGGAGCCAACTCAACAGCACCTAACAGCATAACAACAAAACAATTCAATAATAAAAAGACAAATCATTCAATTAAAAAAATGGGCAAAGGATCTAAACTGACATTTCTCAAAAGAAGATATACAAAAGGCAAATAAGCACATGAAAAGATGCTCAACATTTTTTATCATTCCAAAAACCCAAAACCCAAACCTGTTGCTGTCGAGTCCATTCTGACTCATAGCAACTCTATAGGACAGATTAGAACTGCCCTATAGTGTTTCCAAGGAGCGCCTGGTAGATTCAGACTGCCAACCTTTTGGTTAGCAGCCATAGCTCTTAACCACTATGCCACCAGGGTTTCCAGAATAGTGACCCTATAGGGCAAAGAACTGCCCCATAGTTTCCGAGCAACGGCTGGTGAACTCGAACTGCCAAACTGCAGACCTTTTCGTTAGCAGCCAAACTCTCAACCACAGCACCACCAAATCTGCTTACAAAACCAAACCGTTGCCATCTAGTCAATTCTGACTCATAGCGACCCTATAGGACAGAGGTAGAACTGCCCCACAGGGTTTCCAAGAAGAAGCTGTCAGATTTGAACGGCTGTCCTTTTGGTTAACAGCCAAGTTTTTAACCACTGTGCCACCAGGGCTGGTTAAGCTTTTTTAGTCATTAGGGAAATGCAAATCAAAACCACAATGAGATACCACTTCACCCCTACTATTGTTGTTAGCTGCCATTCGGTTGGCTCCCGACGTGGTGACACCATATGTTACAGAGTAGAACTGCTTCACAGGATTTTCTTGGCTGTAATCTTTATGGAAGCAGATCACCAGGCCTTTCTTTCATGCATCCACTGGTTGGGTTCAAACTGCCAACCTTTAGGTAAACAGCTGATCACAAACCTCTTGCACCACCCAGCCTCCTTTCACCCCCACTAGGATGGCTATAAGAGTCCTGGTGGCACAGTGGTTAAGTGCTCAGCTGCTAACCAAAAGGTCAGCAGTTTGAACCCACCAGCTGCTCTGCAGGATGTGGTAGATGTGGTAGTCTACTTCTGTAAAGATTACAGCCTTGGAAACCTTATGAGGCAGTTCTACTCTGTCCTATAGAGCTGCTGTGAGTCAAAATCTACTCAATGACAACAAGTTTGGTTTTGGTTTAGGTTGGCTATAATCAAAAGAAAGACAATAAGAAGTGTTAGTGAGGACATGGAGAAACTGAAACCCTCATGCTTTGCTGGTCTGAATGTAAAAGGTAAAGCCACTTCGGAAAACATTTGCCAGTTCTTCAAATTATTAAGGATGGAGTTACCATGTGGACCAGAAATTCCATCCCTAGGTATATAGCCTGGAAAACTGAAAACTAACCATACTAAGTGTTGACAAGAATATATAGGAACTGAAGATCTCATATGCTGCCTGTGAGGTGTAAAATGGTACAACCACTTTGAAAAGGAGTTAGGCAGTTTTTCATAAACATACACCTACCATATGACCCTGCCATTCTATGTCTAGGTATTTACCCAAGAGAATATAAGCTTATGTTCATTCAAAGACATATACACAGGTGTTTTTAGAAACTTTATTTGTAATAGTCAAAAACTGGAAACACCCCAAATATCCATCATCAGGTGAACGGATAAAAGTTTTTTAGTATATTCATACAACGGAATATTACTCAGCAATAAAAACAAACAAACTATTGCCACACAGAACAATATGGATGAATCTCAGAATCCTTATGCTGACTGAAAGAAGCCAGATCTGAAAAAAGAAAGAAAGCAAAGAGGATATACTCTGTGTTATGGACACATAACACATTTTGCGTCCTGCAAAAATATGTATTGAAGTCCTAGCCCCTGTACCTATAGATGTGATCACGTTTGGAAATAAGGTTTTTCTTTTTCTGTTAATGAAGTCATATCAGAGTAGGGTGGGTCTAAATCTAATCATATCTAAGTGCTGTAAAAGGAGCAGAATAGACACAAAAACATACACACAGAGAAGGAAGACAAATGCCAAGGAATACCAAGGATTTCCTGGAACTACTGACAAAGAAGGATCCTCCCCTAGACTCAATGCCTTGATTTCAATTTTCAGCCTCCAGAACAGTGAGACAATAAATTCCTGTTCTTTAAAGCCACGCACTTGTGGTAGTTTATGTTATGGCAGCACTAAATAACTAAGACACTCTATGATTTCATCTATAATAAATCCTAGAAAATGCAAAGTAATGTAAAGAGACAGAAAGCAGGTTAGTGGTTGCTTGAGGGCTCAAGATAGGGTGGAGAAGGACTGTAGGGGGAATTATAAAGCGGTACCCAAGGAAAAAATTTAGGAATGATAGATATGTTCACTATCTTGATTATAGTGGGGATTTCATGGTTGCATACACGTGTCAAAACTTATCAAATTATATACTTTAAATATGTGCAGTGTATTGTATGTCAATTATATCTCAAGGAAAAAAAAAAAACGTGTACAACTGGGGAGGTCCCAAAGACCCTGAACCAGAAACACCTATTTTAAAGGGTTATCCACTAGGAGTCTGGGAGATCCAACTAGAAAAAGGAAAATACAGGGAGACATGGAGGGTGGAGATTTGCTGCACAACTATTAGCCCATTTTGAACAGGAGATGGCAGTGGGCAGAAGCAAGTCCTCTGTCAGCTGAAAAGAGATGCGAACAATAAAGGCTCAGGACAGAAGAAAAGTCAAGCCTAGGGAAGGGGCAAAGCAGTTGAGTCTACAAAGGCATCTATCTGGAGGGCTCCTAATGCAATAAGAACCACAAACACTCATCAATAGAATTTCTGAAACTTGCTGTCATGGATTGAGTTGTGTCCCCTAAAAATATCTGTCAACTTGGCTAGTTCATGATTCCCAGTATTGTGTTATTGTCCACCATTTGGTTGTCTGATGTGATTTTCCTATGTATTGTAAATCCTACCTCTATGATGTTAATGGGAAACCCTGATGGCATAGTGGTTAAGAGCTATGGCTGCTAACCAAAAGGTTGGCAGTTCAATCCACCAGGTGCTCTTTGGAAACCCTATGGGGCAGTTCTACTCTGTCCTTTAGGGTCACTGTGAGTTGGAATTGACTCTACGGCAACACGTTTGATTTTAGTTTGATTTATGATGTTAATGAGGCAGGATTAGAGGCAGTTATGTTAATGAGACAAGACTCAATCTACAAGATTAGGTTGTGTCTTAAGCCAATCTTTTTTGAGACTTAAAAGAGAGAAGCAAGCAGAGAGACATGGGACCTTATACTGCTAAGAAACAAGAGCCAGGAGAATAGCACATCCTTTGGACCCGGGGTCCCTGCGCTGAGAAGCTCCTCGATCAGGGAAGACCAATGACAAGGACCTTCCCCCAGAGCTGACAGAAAGCGAAAGACTTCACTGGCAGCTGGTGCCCTGAATTCAGACTTCTAACCTACTAGACTGTGAAAGAATAAATTTTTCTTTGTTAAAGCCATCTACTTGTGGTATTTCTGTTATAGCAGCACTAGATAACTAAGGCACTTGCCTAAAGGTAAGAATCATCTGGAGTGGCCCCTTGAAATAAATTTTTTAAAACTCAGTATTTCGGGTCCCTACTGAATCAGATCTTCATATGCACCCTATGTGATTGTTATCATTAAGGAAGCTTAGGAAATACTACTCTGATGAATACAATTTTGCTTGTAAATGGAAGTAAAATATAACTGAAAATTTCCAGTGACCTATGTGGATCTTTAATGATTCCAACATACAGTATGAAACTGGTTTGTATGTGAAAGGCTATACAGCACAGTACTTAAGAGCCTGCACTCCAGAGCTAGGCTGCTAGAATTTACAGCCCCACTCCATCACTAGACATATTAAGTAATCTGTCCTCACCAACAGAATGGGAATAATAAAAGCACAATGGAAATGATAAAAGCACCGAAAGTCTTTGTGAGCATTAACTGAAAAAAAAAATTCCTCAGAAAGCACTTAACACAGTGACTAACAAGTAATAAACCTCCCATAAACTAGACATCATTATTATCGGATTATAATGAAACCCTTTCACCAATTAACTGCCCAGTGCCTTCTAAGAACGGTAGAGCCTGATGACTCCACTTGCTTTGCAAATCCCTATGATCAGTCTGGGTACTCTTAAGCTAAATGCTTCAAAATAAAGGAGTGAGAGATTCCAAGTTCCTGGAAGAGAGGAAAGAGAGGAGTCAGGTTGAAGACTGGGTGAAAAGAAGGCAAAGCAAACCCTATCCCCTGTTTTTCTCACCTCCATAGAATTGCCCGTTAAGAAGGGTCTCTGAGAAACATAAATGTCTAAATAGTGTCTTTGTCTCCTAGGGCTCCCATAACACAATACCACAAAGTGAGTGGCTTTAAAGAACAGAAATTTATTTTCTCACAGTTCTGAAGGCTAGAGTCACTTCTCTCTTTCTCTGTTGGCTCTAGGGGAAAATCCTTCCTTGTCTCTTTCAGTTTCTGGTAGCCCCAGGCATTTCTTAGTACTCCTTTGGCGTGTAGTTGTTTTCAGTTGCAAGCGAGGCAATTCCAACTCATGGGGACCCCATTGTGTGCAGAGTAGAACTGCTCCATAGGGTTTACAAGGTTGTGACCTGTCTGAAGCAGATCTCCAGGCCTGTCTTCTAAGGCACCTCTGGGTGGGTTTGAACCACCAACTCTTCAGTTAGTAGTCGAGTGCTTAACCACCTTCACCCTGTGTGTGACTCTATTTCCATGTCTATCCTTCTCCTTTATAAGACTCAGAAGAGATTAGGATTAGAACCTATCCTATTCCTCTATGACTTTGTTACTTTCACTGATAACATTGGCACACACACACACAAAAATCCTGTTTCTCAAACAAGATCACATTTACAGGTACCGGGATTAGGACTTCAACATACATTTTTGGGGAACACAATTCAATCCATAACAGAGAGTTTTACATTATCCTGGTAGAGCATGATTTAAACTCACTCCTTTATCTCCTCCTAGAAGCTCTAAAATGATCACTAAGGTTTTTGCTGTACATTTAGTCTTTAAGGGGAACAGGAAAGAAGGACTGTGTTGACAGGGTTGATGCAGTATGAATGGCATGCATGGACGCAGGTTCCAAGGAGTGGGTGTGTAAAAATGGCATGGCAGAGGCATCTGACCTCCTTGTCTAACTTCACAAGGGGGAAGGAGAATCAAGATCAACAGCCCAAGGCTGACTCCTTGGAGGATGGAGATGGAGGTCAGACATGCCTCTACCTTCCAACCTTTTTACCAATTCTGACACCAATTGTCCCTCCCATGGCACTCTCCACTTCTCTACTGGATTCGATAATTCGTTGCAATGGCCACACAGAATTCACAGACCACACTCACAGTTATGAGGTTTATTAGGGAAGTAACAGGTTATAATTCGGGTTCAGAAGTGCTCAGGATACAGTTCTTCCATCAGGACAGCCTCTTCTCGGCCGTGCCTGCAGACGTGCCTCTCTCTGGTCCCTTGGCTTCTGCTCTGCTCGGGCAAATGTTACAAAGCTCTTTTAGCTCCGCCAGTAAGTGCTCAGAGGCACCCCACTCCATTAATAAGCTTTGGCCCAAAGGCACTCAGCTCTAGCGCCCTGGGTTGGCAAATCAAGCTCTAAGTGCCCAAAGGCACCTTACTCCACTAGCAAGGCTCCTGCCCAAAGGCACTCAGCTTTCTTGCTCTGTGGGCCAGGAAGCTCACCTTGCCTTTTTCTGCTGGTCTCCTGCCTCTGCTGCCTCTGTTTCTCTGGCACCACTACTCACTGTCTTCAGTGTTAGAGCTCTCTCTCTTAGTCTCCTGTTTCCAGGAGCTTCTCAGCAGAGGGATCTCAGCACCACAGGACACACACCACTCCTGGCTCCTCTTTCTTGGTGGTGGTGAGATCCTCTCCTCCTACCTCTGGGATGGCTCATTTTAAGCTTCAAGGGATAGCAAAACTGACCAACCCCTTTGTTAGGGTTCTATATACCTTATTTGCATAGTCCCACTCAATCATTGCGTGTGTCACAGAGACTATGGCTAGAAGGGCCATATTAAGTAATTAATTGCACCAGAGGGTTTCAAGTGGCACTGGGTCATAATAAAAATAAGAAAATTTGCCACTATAAAAATAAGATAAGTTTGCCACTATAAAAAAAACTCCTGCTGTAACACTGTTATTCTTGTTAGGTGTGGTCGAGTTGGTTCTGATCATAACAACCCTATGAACGACAGCACAAAACATTGCCTGCTCCTGTGCCATCCTCACAATCATTGCTATGCTTGAGCACATCATTGCAGCCACTGTGTCAGTCCATCTCAATGAGGGTCTTCCTCTCTTTCAATGACCCTCTACCAAGCATGATGTCCTTCTCCAGGAATTTGTCCCTCCTGATAACATGTCCAAAGTAAGTAAGACCAAGTCTCGTCATACTTGCTTCTAAGGAGCTTTTCAGCTGTACTTCTTCCAAGACAGATTTCTTCATTCTCCTGTTTGTTGTTGTTGTTAGGTGCTGTTGAGTTGGCTCCAACTCACAGTGACCCTGTGTACAACAGAAAGAAACGTTGCTGTGTCCTGCACCATCCTCACAATCATTGTTATGCTTGAGCCCATTGTTGCAGCCACTGTGTCAATCCATCTCATTGAGGGTCTTCCTCTTTTCTGCTGACCCTCTACTCTACCAAGCATGATGTCTTTCTCCAGGGTCTGGTCCCTCCTGATAACATGTCCAAAGTATGTGAGATGAAGTGTCACCATCCTCCCTTCTAATGAGCATTCTGACTGTACTTCTTCCAAGACAAATTTGTTTGGTCTTCTGTTAGCCCATGGTATATTCAACATTCTTTGCCAACAGCATAATTCAAAGGCATCAATTCTTCTTTGGTTTTCCTTATTCATTGTCCACCTTTCACATGCATATGAGGTGATTGAAAATACCATGGCTTGAGACAAGCACACCTTAGTCCTCAAAGTGACATCTTTGTTTTTGAACATTTTAAAGAGGTCTCTTGCATCAGATTTGCCCAATGCAATGCATCGTTTGACTTCTTGGCTACTGCTTCTGTGGTCATTGATTGTGAATACAAGTAAAACGAAATCCTTGACAACTGTAATCTTTTCTCCATTTATCGTGATGTTGCTTATTGGACCAGTTGTGAGGATTTTTCTTCTATTTATGTTGAGGCATAATCCATACTGAAGGCTATGATCTTTGGTCTTCATCAGTAAGTGCTTTAAGTACTCTTTGCTTTCAGCAAGCAAGGTTGTGTTACCTGCATACTGCAGGTTGTTAATGAGTCTTCCTTCAATCCTGATGCCAAATTCTTCTTCATTACAACACTGTAAAGACATTTCTCCCATCCAAAAAGCCCCATCCTGAGAGGCAGAGGAAAAAGTCTCCCCGAAGGTAAGAGTCTCTCTTGAGGGAAATACATTTTTCTGATTTAAAACACCAGGAAAGAGACAGGTCTTCTACTAGAAAACTGGAGGAGACACACCTTAGGTAAGCAAGAGCAGAAACTCTCTCTATACCTCAGTTTCTTGGGTCTGGACTTTGAGAAGTGTAACACCATTGGAATCACTCCAAGTGGAAATGGAAAGATAAACTGTGACAAATGAAGGTGGCCTGGGAGCTAGACAAGAAGACCTCTGCTAAGGGGCCTCAAACTTAAAGATTAACTACAGCTTGTGGTGCCAAATATATAGCCAGGCATCATTAGTTCCCAGTTTGCTATCATCAGCCCTTAGTAAACCAGCCTCAACCCTGTTGTGCTACAAGGGACTAAAGCAAGCATCTTGTCCCTGCTGAGTATCCTCATTTAAGAGGGAGCAATGCCTCCTGGAAGTAAACTGAGTAGTGACAGTAACTGGTGCAAAATTCCAAGCAATAGTGAATCTCTTAGAAGAATTATGGCAGGGAGATCAACTAGGTCTTACCACAAGGACATCATTCTTCTTCCATTGCCAAGAGTGATGGATTTGAATTTGATTTGTGTTCCTCTCACATCTATTCCATTTTATTGGACTATTTTCTTATTTCTACCTAAAATGAACATTTAGTTCTACTCATTCATATCATAGATTCAAGCTATCAACAAATCTATCATTCAATTGTTTTATTTATCCAAAACTGTCAAAGAACCATCAGTTTCTTAAATCTCTTCATTCATTTTCTTTTTTCTTCCAGTACCAGAACCATCTTGTTGGTCTTCTTTCTGGCACCATGTCACAAAGAACATTTTCACCCCCACAGACTTTACTGTTTCCTACCAATGAGTAGCAAAGCCTTACTGAGATGGGGATGCTGGACAGTTAGCCAAGGTTACTCACCGATCTTATGGGTTCATGAAATTCAAATTTGGATCCAAACTAAGTTACAAATGACTACATACAGGTCATGAGCTTTAGATGTGTCATGAATATCGAAAACTACACATACTAAATCCTCACATATGAAGACTCTGCTGAATAAAATCTCACTTGTGACAAGCTAAGTGTCCATCCTTATGACTCTTGCATCTTCATCAGACAGAATTCCAATCACTAGTGGTCACAGTGATGCATGTGATGAAGCATCTAATGAAGCAGAGTCATGTCTATTTCAACTCTACCTTTCTCACAAGGTCTAACGTACAGATCTGTACATGGAAAAATGCCAATCAATGCTTGCTAAAGAACAAACTCTGTTAAAGAGGGCAAATAAGAAATAGAGATTTCCAAAATTAAATTCAATCATAATACACAAGAAATTAATCCAGTGGATATGGGATCTCTAATATGGACCAGTCATTTTCACACGTGATAGCCTCACAAGCTAAAAGAAGTTAGGTGATTTTCTAAGGTCATACAACTAGTAAGCTGTAGAAGAAAGATATAGATCTGGGTTTCTGCAATTCTAAACGCAGTGTTATGTCTCAAAGAAACCATCTGGAAAGAATCCTCAAACGAGAGGGAGGAAACAATGGGGAAATGGTGGAGGGGGCTATATCTTCAGTAACCCAACTTGTTGAGAAATCAAAGTAAAAAAACCACTATAATTGTCACCTAAGCCCTTGGCTCTTCCTAGGGCTGGCATTTTCTGAGTTCCCAAGTGTTCTAGAAATCAGGAGTGCTATCTAACAAATGGCATTGTACACAACACTTGGCTGCAGCCATCAAATGTTTAATGGAGAAAGGGCCATGTGTCCTTGGAACCCTTTGCTCCCAATAATGCCTTTCCCTACACCCTTCCGTGGGGCTTATTACTTGCTTTTGGCCCACTCCTATAGCCAGCACCCTCATGATCCTCTGTCTTAAACCTCATTCTCAGGTACTTTGGTCACACTGAGGTAGATGTCAGTGACTAATGCCAACATAAACGCTTAGCTATGATTCATCTGAAGCCCTGATGTGGGAATTTCAGAAGGATCAGTAACCCTGCAGTCTGCACGTGAAGATTGGGGATAGACTGGCACATTGCTAAGGGTCATGGAATAGCCATTTTCAACAGACATTTAGTCCCAAGAAGTTATAAGCCCTAGTGGGATCAAATAGACCTCAAACCTGTGTGACTGCCTTTGAATTATGGTATATAAAATTCTTATATGAAATAAGCCTCTACATCAAAGGAATGACAACCTGGGAATACTTTAAGAAGAAAAATTGATTTTACTTTATTTTTAAAGGGAATTTTAAAAATGGCTTTGAATACATACATTCCATCTGATTCAAAATATGCTTTTGACAGACACGGTGAAACAGCTGAGAAAGAAAAGTAGAATTTATAACGTATCCAGGCCTTTCACAACGTTGCAGAAGCTCTATTGACACACACACACACAAAGAAGCTTCAAACCACAGAACAGGAACAATGACATTCAAAGGCAAAGGAAAATGAACGAACAGGATAAAGCTAGGTGTTCTTTCTTCCCTAGGAATATTTTTCATTTATTACTTGTTGTTAAAGTTTACTGCATGCTATTATAATCCTGTGCATATGTTCTTTACGAATATTTGAATTGCCTTGTTTCTGTGAAGTTTGTGGGGAGGAGGTTATCATTGTTGTTACACACATTTAGCAGAATGCTCCCTGTTGCATACTGAATCAAGCGAAATTCCCCAGCCTTGTTCAAGGCCCTACAAAGTGACTCCAGCCTATGTCTCCAGCTTTGTCCCCACACCTCCCTCTGCCTGAAATGTCATTTCCCTATTTCTACTTTCCTGAATACTTCCCATCCTTCAAGACCTAGATCAAAAGTCAACTTTCCCCCAGAATATTTCCCAAATTCCCCTAGGCAAAAGAATGATCTTTCCCTCCTTTTAATTCTCATGGCATTTTATCTATATGTTTCCCCAACCAATTTATAAGAAAACCCCACATTTGGTCTGATATGAGGGTAGTCTGTGAACATTTTGTTTCTTCTGTTAGATGATGAGTTACTTGAGGGAAGAGACTGTCTTCCTCATCTTTGGAAACCCTGAGGTACCTCAAAAAGAACCTGTACATAAAAGCAGCTCAAAAAAAATCCAATGAATGAATGAAAGTTTTAGCTCCTATCGGCATCCCTAATGCTTTGAAAGGTAGAGCAGAACCCTTCAGTGTAGTGGGAATGAGCAGGAAAAGAGAGAAATATTGTGTACCTAACATTGTAACTGACAGTACCTGCTACTTTGGACTTTTATTACTCAAAGTTTGAACAGAAATTAGTTAAATTTATTATTCCGGGTCAACAGTTTGCCCTAACATGTTCCTATTTGTAGTCCCTATTTTCAGTAAGTGTTAGATTTTTAATCGTATTTAAATAAAATACTCATGATGTCTCAGGACTGTAAAGGATCTTAAAGTCATCTAGTTTAGGGGACCATTCTGTGTTTGAGAAGGCTAGACAACATCCTGTTGACCGGTCATCCATCTTCCACTAAAATATCTCCTGTGAAAACAACCGCACGAGATTCCACATTCCCTAATCCCCAGAACTTGTGAATCTAATGACATATCATTCCCATGATTGTATTATGTTATATGGCACAGCTGACCTTTTAAAAAGGGAGATTATCCAGGTCTACCTAAAATAATCACATAATCCCTTAACATCAGATAGTTTTCCCCAGCTAGTGGCAGAAGAGTAAGGAAGAAGGAGTAGTAAGAGAAATTCCAAGCACAAGAAGGATTCAAACTCCATTGCTGGCTTTGAAGATGGAGGGGGCCATAAGCCAAGGAATGCAAGTGGCCTCTAGAAGTGGAAAACAAATCCTGACTGATGGCTGTAAGGAAATGAGACCTCAGTCCTAAAGCCACAAGGAACTGAATTCTGCTGACAACCAGAATGATCCTGGATGCAGATTCTGCCCCTGAGCCTCCAGATAAGAGCCCAGATTGGCCAACACCTTGATTCCTGCCTTATGAGACATTGATCAGAGCAACCACCATGCCTGCACGAACTTCTCATCCACAGATTTGTGAGATAATAAATGGGTGTTGTTTTAAGCAGCAAATTTTGTGGTGATTTGTTACAGCAGTAATTGTTGTTGTTAGGTGCTGTCGAGTCTGTTCTGAATCATAGCCACCCTATGTACAACAGAATGAAACACTACCCAGTCCTGCACCATGCTCACAGTTGTTGTTATGCTTGAGCCCATTGTTGCAGCCACTGTATTAATCCATCTCATTGAGGGTCTTTCTCTTTTTTGTTGACCCTCTCATTTACCAAGCATAATGTACTTCTCCAGAGACTGGTCCTTACTGATAACATGTCCAAAATATGTGAGATGAAGTCTTGCCATTCTTGCTTCTAAAAAGCATTCTGGTTGCACACTATTTCCAAGACAGATTTTTCATTCTTCTGGCAGTCCATGGTATATTCAATATTCTTCACCAACACTCTAATTCAAAGCCATCAATTCTTCTTAGGTCTTCTTTATTCATTGTCCAGCTTTTGCATGCATATGAGGCGATTGAAAACACCTGGCTTGAGTCAGATGCACCTTACTTGTTAAAGTGACATCTTTGCTTTTTAACACTTTAAAGAAGTCTTTTGCAGCAGATTTGCCCAATGTAATGCATCGTTTGATTTCTTGACTTCTGCTTCCATGGCCATTGATTGAGTATCGAAGTAAAATGAAATCCTTGACAACTTAGTCTTTTCTCCATTTATCATGATGTTGCTTATTGGTCCAATTGTGAGAATTTTTGTTTTATTTATGTTAAGGTGTAATCCATACTGAAGGCTGTAGTCTTTGATCTTCATCAGTAAGTGATTCCAGTCCTCTTCACTTTCAGCAAGCAAAGTTGTGTCATCTGCGTATCACAGATTGTTAGTGAGTCTTCCTTCAATCCTGATGCCAGGTTCTTCTTCATAGAGTCCAGCTTCTCAGATTATTTGCTTAGCATACAGATTGACTAAGTATGATGGAAAGATACAACCCTGACACACACTTTTCCTGATTTTAAACCACACAATATCTCCTTGTTCTGTTTGAATGACTGCTTCTTGGTCTATGTACAGGTTCCGCATTAGCACCATTAAGTGTTCTGGAATTCCCATTCTTTGCAATGTTATCCGTAATTTGTTATGATTCACACAGTCTAATCCTTTGAATAGTCAATAAAACACAAGTAAACATCCTTCTGGTATTCTTTGCTTTCAGCCAAGATCCATCTGAAGTCGCCAGTGATATCCCTCGTTCCACGTCCTCTTCTGAATCTGGCTTGAATTTCTGGTAGTTCCCTGTCGATGTACTGCTGCAACCACTTTTGAATGATCCTCAGCAAAATTTTACTTGTGTGTGATATTAATGATATTGTTCAATAATTTCCACATTCTGCTGTATCATCTTTCTTTGGAATGTGCACAAATATGGATCTCTTCCAGTCGGTTGTCCAGGTAGCCGTCTTCCAAATTTCTTGGCATAGGCGAGTGAGCACTTACAGAGTTGCATCTGTTTGTTGAAACATCTCAGTTGGTATTCTGTCAATTCCTGGAGCCTTGTTTTTTGCGAATGCTTTCAGTGCAGATTGTACTTCTTCCTTCAACACCATCAGTTCTTGATCATATGCTACCTCCTGAAATGGTTGAACATCAACCAATTCTTTTTGGACAGTGACTCTGTGTATTCCTTCCATCTTCTTTTGATGTTTCCTGCATCATTTAATATTTTCTCCGTAGAGTCCTTCAGTATTGCAACTTGAGGCTTGAATTTTTTCTTCAGTTCTTTCAGTGTGAGAAATGCCGAGTGTGTTCTTCCCTTTTGGTTTTCTAACTCTAGGTCTTTGGACATTTCATTATAATACTTTACTTTGTCTTCTTGAGCCACCCTTTGAAATCTTGTGTTCAGCTCTTTTACTTCATCATTTCTACCTTTCACTTTAGCTACTCTACGTTCAAGCGCAACTTTCAGAGTCTCTTCTTCTTTTTTTTTTTTTTTCTATTTTTGGACTTCCCCTGTATTGTGTGTTGTCCTTCCCTTCACCAAAGATCAGAGTCTCTTCTGACATCCATTTTGGTCTTTTCTTTCTTTCTTGAATTTGTAATGACCTCTTGCTTTCTTCATGTATGATATCTTTGATGTCATTCCACAATTCATCTGATCTTCGGTCATTAGGGTTTAATTAGTCAAATCTATTCTTGAGATGGTCTCTAAATTCAGGTGAAACATACTAAAGGTCATACTTTGGCTCTCATGGACTTCTAATTTTCTTCAGCTTCAACTTGAACTTGCATATGAGCAATTAATGGTCTGTTCCACAGTTGGCCCCTGGTCTTATTCTGACTGATGATATTGAGTTTTTCCATAGTCTCTTTCCACAGATGTAGTCCATTTGATTCTTGTGTATTCCATCTGGTGAGGTCCACGTGTATAGTTGCCATTGATGTTGGTAAAAAAAAGTTATTTGCAATGAAGAAGTCGTTGGTCTTGAAAAATTCTATCATGTGATCTCCAGTGTCATTCTACCACCAAGGCTGTATTTTCCAACTACTGTTCCTTTCTTTTCCAACTTTCACATTCCAATCACCAGTAATTATAAATGCATATTGATTGCATGTTTGATCAATTTCAGACTGCTGAAGTTGGTTAAAATCTTCAATTTCTTCATCTTTGGCATTAGTGATCGGTGCATAAATTTAAATAATAGTCATATTAACTGGTCTTCCTTGTAGACATATGGATATTACCCTACCACAGAAAGTGTTGTACTTCAGGATAGATCCTGAAATATTCTTTTTGACAATGAATGCAACACCATTCCTCTTCAATTTGTCATTCCCAGCATAGCAGACCATATGATTGTCTAATTCAAAATGACCAATACCAATCCATTTCAGCTCAGTAATACCTAGGATATAAATGTTTATGCTTTCCATTTCATTTTTTATAATTTCCGAGTTTTCTAGATTCGTACTTTGCATATTCCATGTTCCAATTATTAATGGATGTTTACAGCTGTTCCTTCTCATTTTGAACCATGTCACATCAGCAGATGAAGATCCCGAAAGTTTTACTCCATCCATATTACTAAGGTCGAGTCTACTTTAAGGAGGTAGCTCTTCCCCAGCTGTATTTTGAGTGCCCTCCAACCTGAGGGGCTTATCTTCTGACACTATGTCAGACAATGTTCCACTGCTATTCATAAGATTTTCACCTGCTAATTTTTTTAGAAGTACACTGCCATTTCCTTCTTCCTAGTCTGTCTTAGTCTGGAAGCTCAACTAAAACCTGTCCACCATGGATGACCCTGCTGGTATTTGAAATCCTTGTGGCATAGCTTCCAGCATCACAGCAACATGCAAGCCACCAGTGTACAATAAACTGACAGACATGTGAGGACAGCAGTAATAGAAAACCAATACACCTCCATTGACATGAAGCTCACTACCTCCAGTGGCCACCTCTTCCATCTTTGTAAAGTGTCTTTCAGTTGATCCAGATTATTCCTTTCTATACCACCCATTGATCCTACTCCTATTGTGTGGGTCACTTAGAGCAAGTACAATCTTTTTTCATATGCCAGCTTTTCAAAAATAAAAGATGGTTCTCATGTCACATCCTTGGTCCCTTAAAACTCTTTACATTGCCTGGTTTTGAGTACTCTTGCCTCCAGGTTCTGCTTACCAGTCTATAAGAATGACCTTATTTATCCAGTTGACTCAAAAAATGAGGCACTCAGGAAGAATTCTGTACTAATTTTGCTATCACTATCAGTAACCAACCAGCTGCCATCTAGTCAATTCTGACTCATGGCAATCTTATGTGTGTCAAAGTAGAACTGTGTTCCACAAGGTTTTAAATGGCTGTTTTTTGGGTTTTTTCTTTTTTTAAGTAGATCACCAGCCCTTTCCTCCAGAGTGACTCTGGGTGCATTGACTGTTTACATACCCAGGAACTCTACTGCATCTGAATGCCTCAGACCAGCACCTTTAACTTTCTCCAATTTGAAACTCTAGGCCCAATATTACATAACTGGTATTGCAAGATAGATTACCATCTAGCTTTCAGATAGAAACTGTCTTGATATTTCTGGGCCAGCCTTTGTTACATTATGAGTGGTATGAAAAAAAAACACAATAAAGTAATCCAGAAGTCGGACTTTTTAATTCCAGGCTCCTACTTGGCAACTACCTAAGTGTATGTGTGATTTATGAAGTTTATGAAGAAACATCCCTCTCACAATAATAAAATAACAGGTGCTAGACTAGCCCTCCTACTGTAAACAATTATAATACTGGACAAAATGTGTGAAGCAATTCTTTTCAGACATTTAACAATAGGCAGCACCAGACTGTGATCTCTGAGAAAATGGAATACACAAGGTGTATCAGTTAGGGTCCTAGAAATGAAGGGGGCAGATTTGGAGAAATGAGGCAATAAATTGATAACTGGTACACAGGGTGAGCCTACTGATTGCCCTAAATTTCTGTCTGGAGGCACTTTCCAGACTGCAATGCAGTGGCATGGAGCCCAACCAAAGCATAAAAGTCTGAATACATAGTAGCAGAGATCAGAGTTTGCAGCTAATGAGTTGTCTAGAATATATAAGCCAGGTTACTGTAGAGGAGGGAAAAGCACAGAGAAAGTGCTCCATAATCTGCAAAAAAGGGTCCCCTAAGTATTTGGCTAAATATTAAGTTTTGCATTTGCAGCCCAAGATGCTACAGTATCTACTATAGAATAGTTCTGGGAAAAATACGAGTTCCTACTGGCCAGAGTGGACAAAGCTTGCTGAAAATTCCAGGCATTCAAATGGATCCCAGAAAGTCCATACCTTAGGTGTAGTACTACTCTGTCTCTAGAGTTAGGTCTATTTTAGGCCCACCCTAACAAAACCAAAAGCTTCACATCAAGTGGATCAAGTTGACCCACGAGAAATATGCTGCTTGCCAAAATGAAATTCCACGAACTTTAAAGGAAGACAAAAAATATCCATACTCCTAACCACATAGCATTAACTATGTCCAGCATACAATAAAAAATAACTAGACATGCAAAGAAGTAAGAAAATGTGGTCCATAACAACAACAATGGAAATGAGATGATACAGATGTTGGACATAAGATCTAAGACTTTAAGTAGCTATTATAAATATGTTTAAGAATTTAAAGAAAAAATATGCACAATGATTAAATAAAGTCAGTAGAGAAATAAAAGTAATAATAAAAAATATAATGGAAATTTTAGAACTGAATAGTATAATACCTGAAATGAAGCTTATAAATTTCCAAATTTTACATATATTATCTCATTTAAGAATCAGCATGACACATTGGAAAAATCATGAGGTTTGAACTTCAAATACCAGCTTCACCACTTACTAGCCATGGAATCTGGGGCAAGTTATCCTAGTAGATAATTTATGTTTTTGTTTTTTTTTCCTGACCTGAACGGCATCCCATTTCCCCACCCCTTTCTCCTGCATTTTCTTCTTGCCCCACCATAACCAAGAACTTAAATTAAAATAAACATCTTCTTAGAAATCCCACATTCCATGCCACAATGCTTGATTGGAGCAGTAGCACTGGGAGAAATTAGAGTCCCTCCTTTGGAATTTTTAAAGAGAACTAAGAGAAGAGGATCAAGTTTCTCTCAGGAAGAGATTCCCCAAAGGCTATTTAAGTGGTGCTTTCTTCTCAGAACACCTGACTGGCTTTACTCTAATTCTTCAATGAGCATTTTTAAGTTGACCTACTTTCTAGTTTATAAAAACACTGAAATCGTATTTGAAAAGGACTAAGTGTAAATATTCTTGTTTCCTATTTTTGCAGTTAGGGATACTGAAGCACAAGTGATTTTCTTCAGTTGTCTCCTGTTGCTCTTCTACTGCATTATACTCCCACTCATTATTTCCCCAAACATCAATATTCTGTCATCTATGCCTTTGTGAATGCAAGTCCCTCCACTTCCAATCTCTTTCCTTCCCTTCTCCTTTTATCGAGATTCCATATACTTATAAAGGTCTTCTCCTCTTTGAAACTCTCCCTGGTCTTTCCAAGACAGAGTGATTCTCCTTCTCTCTAGAATTTTTTAAACGTCTTGCAGAGCATTTATCACTGTATGTCTTGCATTGCAGTTCATTCTGTTGCATCTACCTTCTCTTTTGGAGTGTACACTTTGGGGGAGCAAGAATTGTATCTTTATTCATCTTTGAAATCCTCACAGATCCTGCTTTATGAAGCTTTGCACACATAATGATTAATTAATATTCATAAATTACATTGTTGCATTAGTAGAGACTGTCTTAAGCTGGGTTCTCTAGAGAAGAAAAACCAGTGAAGCATATATATATAGGGAGAGATTTATATCAAGGAAATTGCTCACACAGTTATAGAGGCTGGAAAGTCCCAAGCCTGTGGATCAGGCATCAGGCTGGAGGATTCTCCTGACTCATGTAGCTGTAGGGGCTGAAGAACCCAAGATCAGCAGGTCAGACAGCAGCCTGCTGGCTCATGGGCTGCAGAGGCTGACGTATCTAAGATTAGCAGGTAAGATGGCAGGCTGCTGGCTCAAGGCCCAAGAACTGGAGTTCAAATGATGCCAAGTTGAATGCAGGATCCAGACCTGAGAAAAAGCCAGTAAGCTTTGCCAGAAAGTCTATATATTGGATGCAGGCCATACCCCCAAGGAAATCCCTTTCAACCGATTGGCTGCTCATAGCAGATCTCATCATGGAGGAGATTACGTTATATCAGATCTCATCATGGAGGTGATTACATCATTACATAACTACCAAACTACAGCAGAATTGCCAAACCACTTAGAATCACAGCCCAGTCAAGTTGACACACGACCTTAACCAGCATGCTAACTAATCTCAAAGAATTTTATCTAGGCACATATTAGACCTATGAAGAAAGAACTGGGATTATTCTCTGGTTAAAGATAAAAATTCAATATAGTGCTGGCTTTGAGTGTAGCTGGCACATAGTAGGTAGTCAATTTACACTTATTGAAATGAATGACATGCCCAGGATCACAGCTGGTTAAGCAAAAAATCCAGTCTCGGGACTCTATTTCCATTAGATTTGCTCTCTCTCATTTACACCTTTTCTTTTGTACTCCACTAAAACCCAGTTTTTACAATATTGCATTTCACTGATGCTCCCTCTGACACCCGTCTCCCCTCCCCAACATAACCCCTGGTGTCTTTATGAGAAGGATCTTCCTTAATCTCATGCTTCACACCAGTCTGTAGGTACATGGTGGATGATTCTGATTGCAAAAGTTTAATACAA
The DNA here is from genome assembly GCF_000243295.1 of Trichechus manatus latirostris. Taxonomy (NCBI): domain Eukaryota; kingdom Metazoa; phylum Chordata; class Mammalia; order Sirenia; family Trichechidae; genus Trichechus; species Trichechus manatus. Next base: position 2,949,563 of record NW_004443959.1, on the reverse strand, counting down.
GGTGCTTTTAGGTGCATGGAGAGCTATTTTCTCCTGAATTCCATCAGTCATAGCCAAGGCTGAGGAAAAAAGTTTTCATTTTTGTGAGTCACTGTTTATCTGTCTATAAATTTAGTAATGAAATGCCTATGCCACAGGGATGTGAAGAAATTTCATTTTTGCTTATAAAATCCTCAGGGCATGTTTGGATACAAAGTGCAATAACACTACAAAATATTGCCCTGATATTGCTATCACCAAGCTTGTAACTCATTTCTGCATTATGAGAAGCAAAGAAGATTTATGGGAAAGATAAGGAGATAGCTTTTCTCAAGTATTTAAATGAGGTTTTGGGGGGATTGAGAAAGAATATTTGTCAGCAGCTCTAGAAACTTTCCATTTGTTGGTAGTCAGGGCAATACTTCAGAAGGTGTGTTAAAAAGCCACAGTTTATTAAATATCACTATGAGCCCACTTTCTACCCTCATTGCCCTATATCCTCAGAACATCCTTGCAGGTGTCATTAGTACTTTATATATAAGGAAACTGAGGCTCAGAAATGTTAGGCAAATTTCTTCAAGTCACACAGCAAGCAGTGGCAGGGGTGGAGTTTACAACCAGATCCTGTGACTCCAAAAGCTTCTACTTTCTCTGCTGCTCATCTATATACGGAATATAAATGACCAGGTAACATAGATCCATAATCTACTATTCACAGTCTGAGTCCCCATTCCTATCCTCAGAAACATCTGGCAACTCCTTAATGTCTTTAGAAATAAGTTTAAAATTAAATATCAGGTGGGGAAAGATGCTCCCAGCAGATGGTGTAGATGTTGTTCAAAGTGGCTCCTGGCCTTGGCTTAGGTGCTGGGAAAAAGGCTAGGCATGTAATTGTAACCCAAAGAGGTAACTTAGGAACTAAGCGTGGACCATCTTTGACTGTAAAACCCTGGAGGTAATGGGATCACCCTCCCTCTTTTCCCTCTCAAAACCTTGCTGAATGAGTGTAAAATAATATAAAAAGCTATAAATCCACAAGGGCAAACTGAATAAGAGAGGAGACATCAACATATAAAGTATCTAAAAAAATAGAAAAGTACAAAGCAGATGGAGGGGTGAAAGCATCCTTAGCCCAGTGAAGGAAGCTCCTAATGCTGTAGAAGGAAATGATAAGGAGAGGCAAGACTGAAAGAACCAGTGCTGGAGAAGGCAAGGGTGAGACACATGGCTGAAAGACCATCAGTTGGGCCCCTAGGTGCTTCTCCACCCTGAGTAACTAGACGATAACCATCTCACCCCACACAACCCCCATAATATTTAGAATTTATACTCTGAGGAAATTGAACCAGAAAACCTCCATATTTGGAGGCAATAGTCAGAGGTAAGGCAAGGGTGAAATGCAAGGGATGAAAATAGAAGATCAGAAACACTCTCCCCCCACCTCAGTCCTCTTCTCTTGCCCTGCTCCTAAAACACCAGAACTCGGTATATACACCACCCCCTAGTCTGCAAGCAAGGGATGATGGTTGGGAGAAAACTGAATGCCCCCAAAGAAAAGACTTTCAAGCACTGACTTTCGGAAATTTCCCAACAAAAGGAATAACTTGCTGTCAGACCACAGTATAGGGAGGCTCACCAGAGGATGAGGTTTTACCCACTTAGAGGTCCCAATCAGATTTTTAATAATTTAACTCTCATTTATTTAATTCTTAAAAGTAAATGGGAAAATGAAAAACACTAGACATGTGAAAAAGGCCTCTAACATGGACGAAACCAAAATAAGATAAGAGGGATATAGAAGGCATAGAAGGAGGCCTGGTGGCACAGTGGTTAAGTGCTCGGCTTCTAACTGAAGGGTTGACAGTTTGAACCCACTGGCTGCTCTGCAGGACAAAGATGTGGCAGTCTGCTTCTGTAAAGATTACAGCGTTGGAAACCCTATGAGGCAGTTCTGTCCTGCCCCATAGAGTCGCTATGAGTCAGAATCAGTTTGACGGCAACTGGTTTGGTTTTTTCTTTTTGTTTTGTTTTGTTTCTTGTTAGAAGGCATAGAAGAAGCAAGAAATTTTTAAAAAAGAGTTTTAAAAAATTATAATTAATATCATCAGAAGATAAGAAAAGATAATACATCCTATGAACAAATACAAGATCCTGTGGAAAAACAAAATTCAGAAAACAAGAAGGAACACATGTTAACATTTAACATGTGACAAGCAAAATTTTTTTAATTCAGTAAATGTGTTGAAAAATAAAGTTGAGAAAATCTCTCAAAAAGTAGATTTAAAAAACCTATCAAGAGAGAAAGATAAGACGATCCAGGATAATCGATCCAAGACATACAACACCTGACTAAGAGGAGTGGACAAGAAAGAAAACAAAACCAAAAAAGAATAAAACAGAAGAAAAAAAGTTATGAAAGCAATAATATAGGAAAATTTTCCAAGTAAAGCACATGAATCTCCAAATTGAATGGACTCACCAAATGCCCAGAGCAATGAATGAAAAATCCATATTAAGTTACAGCAAATTGTTTTGTTTTGTTTTGTTGTGCTTTAGGTGAAAGTTTACAGGTCAAGTAAATTTCTCATTCGAAAATTTATACGCATGTTGTTTTGTGACATTGGTTGCAATCCCCACAATGTGACAGCAGACTCCCCCTTTCCACCCCGGTTCCCTATCCCTTTCTGCCTTCTTCTCGTGCTTTTGGACAGGAGCTATCCATTTGGTCTCGTATACCTGACTGAACTAAGAAGCATGGTGTATTCTTTTTTGTTTTAGGGGTCTATCTAATCTTTGTCTGAAAAGTGGGCTTTTCAGTTCTGGGTTAGCAGAGCATCAGAAACCCATCATTTCAGGCTTTCCTCCAGTCTCTGTCAGACCATTAAGTCTCATCTTTTTACATGAATTTGAATTCTGTTCTATATTTTTCTCCTGCTCTGTCCAGGGCTCTCTGTTGTGTTCCCTGTCAGGGTGGTCATCGGTGGTAGCCAGGCACCATCTAGTTCTTCTGATCTCAGGTTGGTGGAGTCTCTGGTTCATGAGATCCTTTAGTCCCTTAGGCTAGTATTTTCCTTGTGTCTTTTGTTTTCTGCATTCTCCTTTGCTCCAGGTACGATGGGACCAATAGTATCCTAGACGGCTGCTTGCAAGCTTTTAAAACCTCAGATGTTACTCACCAAGGTAGGATGTAGAACATATTCTTAATAAACTATGTTATGCCAATTGACCTAGATGTGCCCCAAGACTATGGTCCCCAGACCCATCCCCAGCTACTCAGTCCCTCAAAATGTTTTGGATATGTCTAGGAAACTTCTGTACTTTTTCTTTGGTCCAGTTGTGCTGACTTCCCCTGTATTGTGTGTCATCCTTCCCTTTATTGAAGTTGACGTTTGTCTACTATCTAGTAAGTGATTTCCCCTCTTCCTACCTCCCCACCCTTGTAACCATCAAAGAATTCTTTTTTCTGTGTGTAAACCTTTTCTTGACTTCTTATAATAGTGGTCTCATACAATATTTGTCTTTTTGTGACTGACTTAGTTCACTCAGCATAATGCCCTCCAGATTCATCCATGTTGTGAGATGTTCCCTGGATTCGTCATTGTTCTTTATCATTGCATAGTATTCCATTGTGTGTATGTACCATAATTTGTTTATTCACTCATTTTTTGATGGGCTTTTAGGTTGTTTCCACCTTTTGGTATTGTGAATAGTGCTGCAACGAACATGGGTGTGCATATGTCTATTCACGTGACGGCTCTTATTTCTCTAAGGTATATTCCTAGAAGTGAGATTGCTGGATCATAAGGTGTTGCTATGTCTAGCTTTTTAAGGAAGTGCCATATCGTTTTCCAAAGTGGTTGGATCATTTTACATTCCCACCAGTAGGCATAAGAGCTCCAGTCTCCCCATAGTCTCTCCAACATTTGCTATTTTGTGTTTTTTGGATTAGTGACAGCATTGTTGGGGTGAGAGGGTATCTCAATGTAGTTTTGATTTGCATTTCTCTAATTGCTAATGATTGTCAGCATTTCCTCATGTGTCTGTTAGCTGCCTGAATGTCTTCTTTGGTGAAATGTCTATTCATATCCTTTCCCCATTTTTAAGTGGATTATTTGTCTTTTTCTTGTTGAGGTGTTGCAGTATCTTGTAGGTTTTAGAGCTTAGACCTTTACTGGATATGTCATATGCAAAAATTTTTTCCCAGTCTGTAGGTTCTCTTTTTACTCTTTTGGTGAACTCTTCTGATGAGAAGTGTTTGATTTTTTGAAGCTCCTAGTTATCTAGTTTTCTCTTCTGGTGTTTGTGCATTCTTAGTTTTGGTTTGTAGACTATTTATGCCATGTATTAGGGCTCCTAGCATTGTCCCTATTTTTTCTTCCATAATCTTATCATTTTAGATTTTACATTTAGGTCTTTGATACATTTTGAGTTAGTTTTTGTGTATGGTGTGATGTATGGGTTCTGTTTCATTTTTTTAACAGATGGATATCCAGTTATGCCAGCACCATTTGTTAAAGAGACTGTCCTTTCCCCATTTGACGGACTTTGGGACTTCGTCAAAGATAAGCTGCCCATAGATGGATGGATTTACGTCTGGGTTCTCAATTCTGTTCCATTGGTCTATGTGTCTGTTTTTGTGCCAGTACCAGGCTGTTTTAACTACTGTGGGCAGCATAATAGGTTGTAAAATCAGGTAGTGTGAGGCCTCCCACTTTGTTCTTCTTCATGATGCTTTACTTATCTGAGGCCTCTTCCCTTTCCATATAAAGTTGATGATTTGTTTCTCCATCTTGTTAAAAAATGCCAGTGGAATTTAGATCAGGATTGCATTGTATCTGTAGACCACTTTGGGTAGAATTGACATTTTCACAACGTTGAGTCTTCCTATCCATGAGACTACTTATGTAGGTCTCTTTTGGTTTCTTGCAGTAGTGTTTTGTAGTTTTCTTTGTATAGGTCTTTTACATCCCTGGTTAGATTTATTCTTAAGTACTTTATCTTCTTGAGGGCTATTGTAAATGGTATTGATTTGGTGATTTCCTTTCTGAAGTTCTCTTTGTTGGTGTGGAGGAATCCTACTGATTTTTGTATGTTAATCTTGTATCCTGCTACTTTGCTGAAATCTATTAGTTGCAGTAGCTTTCTTCGGATTCTTTGGGATTTTCTGTGTATAAGATCATATCATCTGCAAATAGGATACTTTTCCTTCTTCTTTACCAATTTTGATGCTTTTTACTTCTTTTTCTTGCATTATTACTCTACCTAGGACCTCCAGCACAATGTTGAAGAAGAGTGACAATAAAGGGCATCCTTGTCCGGTTCTCCAGGGGAATGCTTTTAGTCTCTCTCCATTTAGAACGATGTTGGCTGTTGGCTTTAATGCCCTTTATTATGTATAAATGTCCTTTATTATGTGGAGGAATTTCCCTTCTATTCCTATTTTGCTGAGAGTTTTTATCAGGAATGGTGTTAGACTTTATCAAAAACTTTTTCTGCACTGATTGATAAGATCATGTGGTTCTTTTATTTATGTGGTGGATTACATGTATAGATTTTTCTAATGTTGAACCATCTCTGCATAGCTGGTATGAATCCCACTTGGTCATAATGTATTATTTTTTCTGATATGTTGTTGAATTCTGTTGACTAGAATTTTGTTGAGGAGTTTTGCATCTTGCAGAAACCCCAGGGAATAGTGAATGATCTTCAAAGCTTTCAGGGAGAAAAAACAATTCCTTTTTAAAGAACAAGAATCAAAATGACTTCAGATTCATAGACTTAGTCAACTGTGAAGCAATGTCTTCAAAAGTAATAGAAAAACTTCTTTTAACCTAAAATTCTCTGTCTTAGCAAACTATTAAAATAAAAATTTTCTCTCAAGCGTTATCTCTCAAGAAACTATTGAAAGTCGTGGTCTTGCAAAATGTGTCAGGGACAACTAGCTATCCACCAAAAATCAATCTTTCCACTGGTTCCCAGTTTTTCTTGGGGGCCTACTATCCAGTCAGGGACTAATTTACCCAGAACCTTTTGTGGCTAGGTTTGGCCATGTGACTAGTTCTCAACAATAGGATGGGGCATAAGTGATATGTGTTCTTTCTGGGCTAAGGTGGTTAAGAAGCAGAGTTTTCTTTTTCATTTTCTTTTTCCTCAACTTCGAGCTAAAACTCCAAGGCCCCAGGAAATCGTGGAGTCATAAGATGAAAGAAGTCTGAGTGAATCAATCACCATGAGAAAAGTGAGTGAGGAATAAAATTTTATTTGGTTATTTTGTTTATATTATTTTTGTAAATTGTTTATATTATTTTGTTAAGTCACTGAAACACTAGGGTTTGTTTACTACAGCAGATTATCATTACCCCAATAGGACAGCTAGTTTCAAAGATGACTGCCAACTATACCCTCCCTCCCTCTACACACATGCTGCTCTTCACATCAAGGGAAGATGTTTCATTCCCTTCCCTGGGCTTACCTTAGTGACTTGCTTAACAATAGAATGGAACAAAAGTGACTTTCTGGATTTCCAAAGCTAGATAATAAGAAGCCTTACAGCTTCCTTCTGGGCGTCTCGAAATTTTTTTTTCTTAGTATGCTCCCTCACAGAACCCAGCTGACATGCTGAGAAAAGCCCAGCCCACAGGGAGAGGCCATTCTTAGGTGCCCTCATTGACTGCTCAAGCTGATCTCCCAGCCAACAGCCAAAACCAGCTATGCTATGTGAGAGAGCCATCTTGGACTTTGCAAATCAATCAAACCCTAAGATGACTGTAGTCATCCCCGCATCCCAGTCACTACCATGTGGTACAGAGAACCAACCTAGTTAGCCCCTTCAATGGTAGTGATAATAAATAGGTTTATGCCAGTGAGTTTTGAGTTTTGAGGTGGTTGATTATTCAGCAATAGATAGCTAAAACATTAATAAAGCATAGCAAAGTAGTAAATCAAGAAAAGAAAAATAGGAAGTCCAGGAAATAAGAATGAGTATTATACAATGTCTCGGAATAGAAAATGTGCAGCAGACCTAGCAAACAGCCAGTCACTACTGGAACAGCACAGTGGGCATTTCAGGAGAGAGAGTATTAGGAAAAACATGGGTTTTAGGGGTTGCCCGATGTATTTGAACATCCGGAAAAAATATCAAGAGGCACGTGACACTGGATGGAACATATGAGAAAAATAAGAATAGATATACAGCCAACAAGGCAAATGAAAAATGAGACAATTATTTCTTCCAGGAAAATAAATATTATGAGAAAGAAAATGTAATAATTATAAACAAGTTGGTTCATAAATAATCAGAATTTATATACTGATAATAAGGTAAATGATGACAAACTAGAAATTGTGAGACAAAAAGATTAAGAGAATGGGGCCAGGAAATAGGGGAAGGAATGGAAAAGAGCTGAATCCTTATCTTACATACAGGAAATAAATAGATAAAATTGCTAAATCAAGAAATGGCAATGCAAATATATTATTTATATCTACAGCAGTATATCACAAGATAAATCAAACAGAGTAAGAATAATTGTCTCTGGGAAGGGGAAATGTGGGGAGGAGTGGAACAGGGCTCTACTGTTTCCCTTTTAAGCAGAAGAAGAAGGACATAGAACCTTGTGACAAACTGAGTTTATATTTCAAGTCACCACTTATAAGCTCTGTGACCTCAGGCAATCCATTTAACTTCTTTGTATCTCAGTTTCCCCATCTATAAGACTGACATAATAATAGTAAGTTGTTGTGAAGATTAAATGAGCACTTAGAACAGCACCCAGCAAATGTAAGTATCTACTAGGTTAAGTGTTTGTTCTCATCATTCAAGTCCTTTAGTCCGATTTGATTTTTATCCATGTGCATGAATTACTTTGATAAAAACAAAAATTAATTTTAAAAAATAAAAATTCTAAAGCAAATCTAGAGATTAGAGATTTGCTGCTGGCCAATCTGTCTCATATTCTAGATTGTGAGTCTAGGTCCACAGAAAAAGCTTGGTCCAATCTAATTTATAAAATCAGCAAAATAGCCTATCTATAATGGTTAAGATACTGGTTGTTAACCAAAAGGTCAGTAGTCTGAATCCACCAGCCACTTCTTGGAAACCCTATAGGGCAGTGCTACTCTGTCCTATAAGGTTGCTATGAGCTGGAATTGACTTGACGGCAATAGGTTATAGGGTGTCAAGGAGAATCAAATTTGTTAACACACATGAAATGACTAAACCACACCAGGGACATTAAAGGGGCTCGATAATTATAAGTTCTCACTCCATTACCCAAATCAAATAACATTTTATCAACAAACAAATACGTAGATGAAAAAAATTTAAAAGCATTAGGATTGTTTTGCAGGGGAGAGATAACTTTGAGGGAGAGAATTAATGGCTGTCAAAGTTTATATATAGATAATGGGGCTCAACTGTTCTCCATCTTTAGGGAAAAGGACACAAGAAAGAACCATTACAAGTTTGAGATAAAGAAGACTTTACTTTTAGGAAGAGACATTAAGCATTGAGATAAATTATGGAAGGAGGCCTTGGCAGTCCCTTTTGAGAGGTTTTAAGAGCAGAGTTAGGTCTTATGTGTTTAGGATGACTTTCTACTACTTCTGGCAACATAACAATGATGGAGAATGAGACCTTCTAGCATCTGGATCTATGATTTTGATTCTTTAATGGGTGCCATACCCTAGAAGCTAATGGTCTAGCAAGTCACTCGGGACCATCAACCAAGTTCCCTTATATGCAATTGACTTTCTTCCATCCATCTTCTCTCCAGCTTGATCCCTTAATTTCATGCCTGATTTTGTCCCTTCATAGCCTTGGTTCTGTTTGTTAACCTCCCTCTAGGCACTGGGATCTTGGCTTTTCTCCATGACTTACCCCTCCTTCAAGGTGAGACCTTTGCACTTCAGCCAATAGACAAGATCTTTAGAATGTGAAATAAGAATATTTTTCAAGTCAGCCATAAATTAAATGACTACATTAAGTGGTGTACTTTTCTGGAGACCATTGACTTAATTGGAAAATAAATGAGCTGAAATGGAATTTGAAAGTTCGTATAAGTAAACATTTTTAGAGCTAGAATGTACCTCTCGGTACAGTAAATGAAACACTGGATTGGGAGTCAGACTTAGGTACTATTTCTAACCCTGCATTAATTTTTTCTCTCCCAATAGTTTTCTCTATGCTCCCCACCCTAGCATTCCTCACCCCCAGGAGAGTTGGCTTTATCACTTAATTGATCATTTTCCATGCAGAGCACTGATTAGTCCTGGATAGTGTTAAGAGTTCATGTACATGGATATGGATTTTTCTTTTCCTGCTTCCTGCCATGTGCTTGATGAGTAGGTTGACTCCAGGATCTGAGAGACCCAGACTGTAATATGAATTACAGTTGTGGAGTGGACTTTATGAACAAACATAACAGGCGAGTGGGTCCCTTTGATATTAGGAATGTGTCATCTTTTAGGACTCAGAAAGGTGGAAAAACTTCATGAAATTATTGTAAGTCACAATATAAGAATGATATCTAAAGCTCTGCATCTGGAATACTATGCTTCAAAGAACCAGATTTGTTACAGGCAGAAGTAAAACCACAGTTAAAGGCTGGGAAAGCTTCAGAATTGGTATACTTGCAAAATATATATATATAGTTTAGAAAGGGAACATCAGAAACTGAAGAGGAAATAGAGCTTGTCTTGAAAACAGATTCTGGTCCTACAATCAAAAGGAAAAGAAAGAGAAAGGAAATATAAAATGATCTCACGCAGGAGACATATTCAGCCCTACACTTGATAAAGGAAAAATGAGGACATCTCCAGGAGCAAGTTGAAGTTTTTAAACATTCCTGGGCCAGCTTGAAAAAAGTAGGGTAATGAGAGAAATAGAGCACTAGAAACATATCTCACAGCTGCAAAAAAAAATAGAAGGTGTTAGAAAAGAAAACTTCTGGTAGCATTAAGGTAGAATAAGACAGACAAAGTCTGCAAAACTCAAAAGCTGGGAGAAGGCAAGATTTTAGAGAAGTGAGCATATAAATATAAATTGTTTCTGTCTGAGCCCTGAAGAGTTTGGATTATGGAAGCAGTGACTGTAGCTTCAATTCAGAAATTTATTTAGGACAGAAGTCCTTTCTAACCACCTGTATTAGAGGAATTGGCATGGTAATTCTTGGTTTGTGTCCAATTTAGAATCTAGTAGAGTACATAATAAAGATATTCAATGAATGTTTATTAAATGAGTAAAGAATGTATATATGCCTGCCATTGAATTTCTGAATCTCTTATGCTTTAGTCCAAACTACTTTGATATATAAAAAAAAATCAAATGCAGTTAAGACTTGTATTATTAATTTGGAAATAAATCAGTGGAAATACACGTTTACATATCATACAGCAAAATTGACTTAAAAATCTCAAGCTCACTGATAATCTGTAAACAGTTTCTGATGTTAACCACACAATCTTCTATGATGCTTTCTGGTAGATTTAAGTGAAATTATAGCCATAATCTACATGAGTAGTTGAAATAATTAAAGATCATTTGAAGCATTATATTTTTGGGTAGAAATCACATGTAAATTGTAGATGTTAATCACTTTATTAACAAGATACTATTTTGAGTGTGTGTTTTAATAAGGAGTTGTCTTACAAATATCTCAGAGCAGGATAAAATTGCTCATTTTCAGAGGTCTCAATTCCTCACAGGTATATCTTGGGACAGCATAAATGGGGAAAAAAACCCGCTGTTTTCAATCTCTCAAACTAAAAAGATATGGATTGGAATGTTCCATTATAATTCCCATACTAATATCTCCTGCCAACATATAGAACGGCCCATTAAATTCACAACAGTTCAGAGGGAGAATACGTTTAACACCAACAAGTAGACTGTTGTTAAAAAATTAATCTAACACATTGAGCCCTCAACCCCTGAAGATACACTGTATAAACTCTGATTTCAGTGAAATACCTTCAACCGATGGGAAAAAAGGAGGCTTTCATATATAACATATTCCATAAGTCTTTTCAATTCTGCATCATTTTCTGATATCAACACATATCACATTATAATTTTTCATGCACATTTTCAGAAATGAGTAATAATCTGCTTTATTTGCAGAAAATAAACCATGGCTTATAACTTCAAGTTTATTTTCTTGAACTTGGCAATGAGATTTCAGTGTTTAGACAATCAAGAATTCTTACTCCAGAACAATCTGTAGGGAAAGTGGCTGTTTTAGCACAAAATTTTCTTTAAAAATGAGCATCTTCAACTAAGCCACACACAAAAAAATATATACTCTAGAAATACCATAAGGGGATCAATACAGGAGTCCTAAAATACCATAGGATCAAACTTGAAAGGTTTTATTTATGGTGATTTTTTTTCATTCTAAATTCTGAAATTCACAACACACACACACACACACACACACACACACACACACACACACACACGCATGCCTGCACGCACTCATGTGCATGCAAAAGAGACTTTAAGTCCATTAGTTTATCTCCTTCTCTCCTGGCAAGTCTATGTCCTAATTATTCTATAAATACAAATCTAAAGTTAGATATGGCATGCTTTCAGATAACCAGTTAGTTACTTTTTTTCAATCCTACCCTAACCCATGGAATGTTATACCTTTAAAAGAGCATATGCATTTTTAATGAAACAAAATTTTATCAACTAAGAAATATTCTGACTCTTTATTTAGAACAAATTTACTTGACAAATATCGATTTAGTGGCTGTCTTATATGTGCCAGAAATTCTTTAAGATTATTAAAATGCTAATTTCAAGTAATGATATCTATTCACAAAATAGGGTTGCTAATTTATCTTGGTCAATTTCATAAAATAGGTTAACTTCTTTTTTTTAATTAATTTTTTTTTCCTTTTTGTTGTGCTAACCCTTTGGTGACCCAAATATTTTCTCCTTTGAACTTTTGTTGATATCATGTGTTTTCACTAATGGAAGGCATGCTGATTAAAGGATCAATTCAGAATTTTTGTTATGAGATATGGATTTTGATACCCATTATCTGGGATCACATATGTCCCAGTGGGCCCTGGACACAGTAAATTCGACCAATATGAATTAATGATAACATCTCTTTTTTTAATTTTAAAAAAATTTTACTTCTTGAAAATTTGTAAAACGAGGTAAAACATGAAGGCACCTGGTAATGACTGCACATGCATTTTATTCTAGTCTCTTTCTTCTTAGCCTTTTTATTATTTTTCATGAAACTTTTCAAAATATGGTACAATGCATTCTTCCTTACTGGAAAAGCAGTAATTACACCCCAAATAAAGCCAAGGGATTTTTTTTATCTCAGGAAAATTGCCACTACAATGCATTTTTCACTGCTGCAAAAACAGTACTGACAGTCCAAATAAATCAAACTAAAGGAATTTGAATCTCAGGAAAATTACCACTACTATATATTCTTCATTATAACAAAAGCAGTACTAACAGTTAAGAAGCAGAAATAGCTGCCCTGGAATACTGCAGAACTGCTCGCAGTGGTGCATTCCACCTGCTATGCATGGAAGCAGTGACTGAGCCCTAAGATTGAATGCTGGGTAAGAATAACTTATAGGAATTCTAGTCTCTTGTAAAGTGCCACTTCAGTGCATTATTCCTTATTACAAAGGCAATATTTACTGTTCAGAAGCTAGAAAAACGGGGAGTCAATAACACCTGGAAACAATGAATGGCATCAAGGAGAAAATGGCCACTATGACTGAATGAAGAGTAGGAATAGCTTATTTTCATGATAAGTACATTCTCACGATAACATCCTAACTGGGAAACACAGTAAGGAGGCTTATCTCACAGAAATAAAGGCAAACTTGTCAAAAGGTTAGAGAATTCACACATCCAGGAGGCATCACCTGGGACAATGTTCAATCTATACAAAAATGAGGCTCCAACTCAGGGTTCTTGAGTTTCAAGCATTTCAAAAGTCTCCCACCTTGAGGCTAAATGCTTTAAAATCAAGCAAGCTCCTTCCCAAATAACTCCAGAGGCCTAAAATTGGTTGGAATACTGTATGGCCCATGGATCACCAAAGGGTTAAAATACTAGCTTGAGTGATACTTGTTAAGTGTTGTAAATATATATACATATCATGACTTGACACCGACATATATTTCTTTTGTACGCAAAATATATGCATACGATATATAAAGTTGGAAGATGGCTTAGAGATTATATCCATAACTTTTGGGAAGTTTACTATCCAGTTAAATAAAAATACAGAAATAAATTTATTAAGGCACAATGCTTTATAAAAATATCAAATAAAAAAAGGAAGCCCTAGTAGGCATAGAATTAATATAACATTTTCACTTGATTTTTAAAGTAAGATATGCTCATTATAAAAACTTGGAAAGCATAGGAAATCATAAAGGGAAAAAAGCTATATTATTCATAATCTTACCATCTAAAGATTTTATTTTATGCCCAGAACCAATAACTAAAAATTGCAATTTACCCAAATAACCAAAAGCAGGGAAATGTTTAAATATATTTTCATACATTTTATTTTGCTCTATTTCCTATGCATTTTTTACACAGGAGATATTTTATCCCAGTAGTCATACTTCGGTGAATTTTAAACTGGTTTGTTAATGCCCAAAAAAAAGTACTATAGAAATACCACAATTTGATCAACACCGAACCCCTAAAACACAATAGAATAAAACTTAATAGACTTTGGGTGATGTAGCCTCCTCCCCCTTCCTCCTCCTGCAAGCCTCCCTCCCATTCTCAACTCCCATTAGAACGTAATTGGTCAATCCTGATGGCAGCATGTAACATATTTGTATTTGTTCAGAGCCATCCGCTATTGCGCTGAAGAAAAGTTCAGACACAAGGAGTTGGTGCGCATCATCACCCTAAAAATATTGGTATAGAAACAAATAATGTATCTATCCCACCCTAACCGTCCCTGCCCCCATGCACACACACACACACACACACACACACACACACACACACACACTGGAATGAGGCAAAAAGACAAGAAACTTCATCTCGAAGATTTTACCAATTCTTTCCTTGTTTTTGTACCTACTATGCTAACTGTGAAAACCCTGGTGGCGTAGTGGTTAAGAGTTACAGCTGCTAACCAAGAGGTCGGCAGTTCGAGTCGACCAGGCGCTCCTTGGAAACCATATGGGGAAGTTCTACTCTGTCCTATAAGGTTGCTATGAGTCAGAACTGACAACAGTAACAGGTTTTGGATGGGAAGGGTAGACTCTGTCTTTCACGTGCATTAAGCAGAATTGATTCCCTCTGAATGTTTATTAAATTAGGAATTAGTATCCATCTATTATAGAAACAGTCTGATCTTCAACGGATCATGAAGATGTTGTAGGACCACGCAGTGTTTGCTTCCATTGTTTATAAAGTCACCATGATTCAGGGTCTAACTCCCCAGCAGCTAATAACAACAATGTATTATAGAACTGTAGAATCTTAGGGTAGGAAGAGACATAATAGTCACCCAGGAAGTTTACATTAAACAAAATCCTTTTAAAGCCCAGAAGAAATTCTAAGTAATATTTGATACTTATTCAAACTCCCTAGTAATCAAAGAAATGCAAATTAATGAGAAAGATCTTTATACTTAACCTATTGAATTAACTACAATTTAAAATTTTACAATACCCAGTTTTGGAAACAGGACAACGAAATGGTCACTTTCACACATTGCTGGTGGTAGAATTAATAGCGTAAATTTTGGGGATTCCTTCTCTAGACATGGTGCCCAAAGAGATAGCTCTAAATTCAGAAAAACAAATCTTTAGCACAGGTCATCGCTGTAGGATTGTTATCGCAATAACGCGGATTGGAGCCGCCTGCTGCAATAGCTAATTCTGAGACGGGTGCAGTGAGCAGCAAGAGTTTTATTATATATCAATAAACAGGAGACAGAGGGGAACACATTCCTCCAAAAACCTGTCTCCCCAACTGGAGATCGGCCGAAGGCTTTATAGGGACAGGATTATGGGTCTTAGAAGTTTGTGTTAGTTCTCCCTTGAGGTGGTGATGTCCCAGATGAGTTAACTTTTTCTTGGGGGTTATCTGTCGACATCCTGGTTTTCTTGTCCCCGGATGAGTTCTTTGTTCGGTTTGTCATTCCTAGATCATTGTCACTTGTTTTCCACCCTCCAAGGAGGAACATCGGTTAATCTTAAACTTTTTATAGAGACTGGAATGGCAGGGAAAAACAAGGTCATGAGACAATGCGGGAGTTAGCAATGGGGAGTAATAATAGTGAGCAGGACCTACACAGCCCCTTCCAGGATCATTCAAAATGGAGAAAAATTGAATACAACCTAAATGTCCAATAGCAAGATAACAAGTGTATAAACTGTGGTCCCTACACTTGAAACAATATTACAAGTCCATTAAAAAAGATGTTTACAAAAGTAGTAATAACATGTGAGAATGAGTATGTTATAATTTTAAGTGAAAAAGGACTAAAATAGTACACAAA
Organism: Trichechus manatus latirostris; assembly: GCF_000243295.1. Classification (NCBI taxonomy): domain Eukaryota; kingdom Metazoa; phylum Chordata; class Mammalia; order Sirenia; family Trichechidae; genus Trichechus; species Trichechus manatus. Next base: position 2,934,072 of record NW_004443959.1, on the reverse strand, counting down.
CAACATCATTACAACTCTGTTTTTAAAAACACTGTGTGCATGAAACAGACTGGAAAGAAAGATGTCAAACTGTTACCAGTTTATATTTGGGGGAGTAAGATTATAGGTGACTTTCTTTTTTCTTTTTTTTTTCCTTCTATTGTCTATCTTCTGATTTACCTTAAATGACCCTATTTGTCATTATAGTTCTTAAAGAAATTGTTAAAACATCAAGAACACTTGTTACTCCATTGAAAATTTCAGGCATAAAATGCATAAGCAGATTTACAACTTGGAAGAGGTTAAAATAAAATTAATAAATAACAACTACAAAAATATCTGCTTACATTGGGCATCATGCTTTTAACTATGCAAAGTAGTTTTGTAAGTCTTTCAAGTTCTTACAGTCTTAATCCATCTCTCTGAAGCAGATAGTCACTTTATCAAGCTTTTTGGTCCCACGTGTTTATTGGGCACCTCACATATGGGATGCTGTAGTGTGTGCAGGGAGTGCAAGAAAATAAGACCTGGCTCCTGAATTCCAAGAGCTCACAGCCTAGAAGCAGCAAATGGAGAAATAGACACTGTTGACAACTACAGTGGCAGGGTGTGGAAGGGATTAACCCAGCCCAAGGGGAGCAGGGACATGTGAGCCTGGTCTTGATGGACGAGTGGGAGTTCAACAGCCGGAGAGGAGGAGGAAGGCAGAGGCTGCCTTAGATTCATCCATCGGCCTAGAGTATGCAGAAGGGGGGCTGGCAACACAGAGAGTGCTGGATGGGCAGGGGCAGTGAGAGAGGAGAAAAGTGAGGTCCAGATCAAGTGACTGTCCTTAGGCCACCCAGCTCGACTGTCAGGGCAGGAACTAGAACCTTGTTTTCTCCATCAACCTCAGAAAAAACATTAAATTTGGAGTTAAAAAGAAACCTGGATTCAGGTCTCAGCTCTGTCAGGGTCACCTTGCTGAACCTGCTTCTCCTCTGAAAAAAGCCTTCCTCACAGACAGTAAGGAACTTAAGAAATAATGGATACATCAAAGTTCTTTGTGTAGTCTGCAAATGTAAGGTATTGTTACTAGGTTTTAAGACAACTACACCCTTCATTTTGAAAGTTGTGTTGTTATTGTTAGCTGCTCTTGACTCAATTCCAACCCATGACAATCCCATATATGCAGAGTAGAACTGCTCCATGAGGTTTTCAAGGCTGTGACCTTTTGGAAGCAAATCCCCAGGCCTATCATCCCAGGTGCCTCTGGGTGGATTCAAACTGCCAAACTTTTGGCTAGTAGTCAACTGCCTAACCATTTTGGCCACCCAGGGACTCCAAAAGTTGTGTAGCCCTGGCAAATTTCCCTCTCAGGAGTTACCCTCAACATCATGGATTTCAAACTTTGCTGTACATTAGGGGAGGTTTTAAAATTCTTGATGCCTAAGTGAACCCTTACCGACTAAACCAGTAACTCTGAGGGTGGGGTTCAGGCGTGGGTCATATTAAAATTTACCCAGGCATTTCTAATGGGCAGCCAAGTTTGCGTACTGGTGGATTAGTACCTTGCTACTCAAAGTGTGGTACAAGGACCATCAGCATCAGAAGGGAGGTTAAGATGCAGAATCCACACCACACCCCAGACTTGCTGTATAAGAATCTTCATTTTATTAGGCTCTCCAGGTGTTGGCGGCCCACATTAAAGTTTGAGAAGCACTGCTCTAGCTTCATTCATTCATTCATTCAACAAACATTCTATGGTTCCTACTCTGTGTTGGCTCTTCAGGATACAGAGAATTAGTCCCAGTCTCTTCTCAAGGACTCATTCTCTAGTAAGTAGGGCACACAAGTACACAGTGTTCTGGAGGCTACTGTGGGAGAGGAATTACTCTGAGAGGGTGCGGATAGTGGGTAGAGATCTGGGAAGGCTTCATGAAGGAGGGGAAGTAGGAAATGAGCAGCAGGCGTGGTAGAGTTCAGTGTGAGCCATGTTACATTTCAATGGCTGTAGGTTTGCAGTTTGTAACTAAAGGAAACCTCCAAGTGAAGATGTGCATTTAGTGAGGCACTGAACACCTTGTAACTACAATGGAAATAATTCCACAGCACTCCCTGATATTCAGAGCCCTGGTGGCACAGTGGTTAAGAGCTTGGCTGCTAACCGAAAGGTTGGCAGTTTGAACCTGCCAGCCACTCTTTGGAAACCCTGTAGGGCAGTTCTACTCTGTGCTATAGAGTAGCTATGAGGCAGAAGTGATTCCACGGCAGCAGGGTTCTTTTTACCTGATATACAGACAGTCCTGGCCTGGGCTTCCCAGGGTATCTGACAAGGGGGGCACACCTCCTGCTTTGCCCAGGATAGTCCTTTCCATGCTGGCACAATTTTTAATAATACCCCTTTCATTTTCCAAAGTGTCCAGCTTTGGATAATTAAAATATACAGACACCTTTTGTCGGGCCCAATAGCATGTCAAAAAATAAATGGAACTTCCTAGGTCTAAATTCCAAAGCTTGTGTTCAATCACACAACCCAATTAACCAGTCATTCCCAACCTTTTTTTTTTTTTTTTTAGGCTTCTAAGAATTTATTTTATTCATACCATTTTCCCCCTAAATTTTATTTATTTTGAGAAAAAATAATAAGTGGAATTTCTTCATTTTGGGGAAGATGGTCCAGGGTTGCCCACAGCAGGAATAGTACCCAGGTTTGCATGGAGTCATCCCTGAATCTGAGTACTTTCTTTGCTCTAAATAGTCCCAGGAGCCCAAGCCATTATGCATGTTCCACCCCAGTGTCCTGAATCCTTCAGGTGTTATTGAACAGCTGCAAAGTCTTCCAGGCGAGAAATTTGCAGATGACAATGTCCCCACCAGTCATTGATTCTCAACTAGCCTTACAGCCTTCTTTGGTCACTGACTTCTACGGGGTGAGAGAGGGAAGATGCAAACCACCACAACGCACTACTCCAGACAAGCATCTCAGTTCCATTTCTGCCTCCATCAACAAGACTGGCTGTCATGGATCCAGCACTCTGCTAGGTCCGTATTCATGTCCCCAAACTCAGTTTCTCAGGAAACCAATAACATTGCTCATGTTGTTGTTGTTAGGGGCCACTGAGTCAGTTCCAACTCATAGTGACCCTATGTACCACAGAACGAAACACTGGCTGCCCGGTCCCGCGCCATCCTCACAACTGTTGTTATGCTTGAGCCCAATGTTGCAGCCACTGTGTCAATCAATCTTGCTGAGGGTCTTCCTCTTTTTCGCTGACCCTGTACTTTACCAAGCATGATGTCCTTCTCCAGGGACTGATCCCTCCTGACAACATGTCCAAAGTATGTAAGACGTAGTCCTGCCATCCTTGCTTCTAAGCAGCATTCTGGTTGTACTTCTTCCAAGACACATTTGTTCATTCTTCTGGCAGTCCATGGTATATTCAGTATTCTTCTCCAACACCGCAATTCAAAGGCATCAGTTCTTCTTTGGTCTTCCTTATTCATTGTCCAGTTTTCGCATGCATATGATGCGATTGAAAATACCATGGCTTGGGTCAGGCACACCTTAGTCTTCAAGGTGACATCTTTACTTTTCAGTACTTTAAAGACGTCTTTTGCAGCGGATTTGCCCAATGCAATGCATCTTTTGATTTCTTGACTGCTGCTTTCATGGGTGTTGGTTGTAGATCCAAGTAAAATGAAATCCTCAACAACTTCAATCTTTTCTCCATTTATCATGAAGTTGCTTATTGGTCCAGTTGTGAGGATTTTTGATTCTTTGTGTTGGGGTGTGATCCATACTGAAGGCTCTGGTCTTTGATCTTCATCAGTAAATGCTTCAAGTCCTCTACTTTCAGCAAGCAAGGTTGTGTCATCTGCATAACAGGTTGTTAATGAGTCTTCCTCCAATCCTGATTCCCCATTCTTCTTCATATAGTCCAGCTTCTCGGATTATTTGCTCAGCATACAGATTAAATAGGTATGGTGAAAGGAAACAACTCTGATGCACACCTTTCCTGGCTTTAAACCATGCAATATCCTCTTGTTCTGTCTGAACAACTACCTCTTGATCTAGGTACAGGTTCCTCATGAGCACAATTAAGTGTTCTGGAATTCCCATTCTTTGCCATGTTATCCATAATTTGTTACGATCCACACAGTCCAGTGCCTTTGCATAGTCAATAAAACACAAGTAAACATCTTTCTGGTATTCCCTGCTTTCAGCCAGGATCCATCTGACATCAGCAATGATACCCCTGGCTCCATGTCCTCTTCTGAATCTGGCCTGAATTTCTTTCAGTTCCCTGTTGATACACTGCTGTAGCCACTTTTGAATGATAGCAAAATTTTACTTGTGTGTGATATTATTGATATTGTTCGATAATTTCTGCATTCGGTTGGATCACCTTCTTGGGAATAGGCATAAATATGGATCTCTTCCAGTCGGTTGACCAGGTAGCTATCTTCCAAATTTCTTGGCATAGATGAGTGAGCACTTACAGAGCTGCATTCATTTGTTGAAACTTCTCATTTGGTATTCCATCAATTCCTGGAGCCTTGTTTTTCCCCAGTGCCTTTAGTGCAGCTTGGACTTCTTCCTTCAGTACCATCAGTTCCTGATCATATGCCACTTGTTGAAATGGTTGAACATCGACCAATTCTTTTTGGTATAATGACTCTGTGCATTCCTTCCATCTTCTTTTGATGCTTCCTGAGTTGTTTAATATTTTCCCCATAGAATCCTTCACTATTGCAACTGGAGGCTTGAATTTTTTCTTCAGTTCTTTCAGCTTGAGAAATGCTAAGCGAGTTCTTCCCTTTCGGTTTTCTATCTCCAGCTCTTTGCACATGTCATTATCATACTTTGTTTTCTCGAGCCACCCTTTGAAATTTTCTATTCAGTTCTTTTACTTCATAATTTCTTCCTTTTGCTTTAGCTACTCAATGTTCAAGAGCAAATTTCAGAGTCTCTTCTGACATCTGTTTCGGCCTTTTCTTTCCTGTCTTTTTAATGACCTCTTGCTTTCTTCATGTATGATGTCCTTGTTGTCATTCCACAGCTCGTCTGGTCTTCAGTCATTGGTGTTCAACACATCAAATCTGTTCTTGCGACGGTCTCTAAATTCAGGTGGGATATACTCAAGGTTGTACTTTGATTCTCGTTGACTTGTTCTAATTTTCTTCAGTTTCAACTTGAACTTGCATATGAGCAATTGATGGTCTGTTCCACAGTCAGCCCCTGGCCTTGTTCTAACTAATGATATTGAGCTTTTCCATCATCTCTTTCCACAGATGTAGTCGATTTGATTTCTATATATTCCATTTGGCGAGGCCCATGTGTATATTGCCATTTATGTTGGTGAAAAAAGGTATTTGCAAATGAAGAAGTCATTGGTCTCCTGTCAGTTTGTTGTACTGTTGGGGCTTGTGTGTTGCTGTGATGCTGGAAGGTATGCCACCAGTATTCAGATACCAGCAGGGTCACCTATGGCGAACAAGTTTCAGCTGAGCTTCTAGACTAAGGCAGACTAGGAAGAACGACCCAGTAGTCTACTTATGAAAAGAATTAGCCAGTGAAAACCTTATGAATAGCAGTGGAACATTGTCTGATATAGTGCCAGAAGATGAGCCCCCCAGGTTGGAAGCCACTCAAAATACAACTGGGGAAGAGCTGCCTCCTCAAAGTAGAGTCAACCTTAATGCCATGGATGGAGTCAAGCTTTTGGGACCTTCATTTGCTGATGTGGCACAACTCCAAATGAGAAGAAACAGCTGCAAACATCCATTAATAACTGGAACACGGAATGTACGAAGTATGAATCTAGGAAAATTGGAAATCATAAAAAATGGAATGCATAAGCATCAATATCCTAGGCATTAGTGAGCTGAAATGGACAGGTGTTGGCCATTTTGAATTGAATGGTCTACTATGCCGGGAATGACAACTTGAAGAGAAATGGCATTGCATTCATCGTCAGAAAGAACATTGCTCATAGAGTCACCAAAATTACTCCAGAAGGTCATGTCTGAGCTCCCACACCAGTTCTCCACAGTTATCTCAGTAAAGAGGACCTATGAAGGGAGTGGCCACTTATTGGGTACATGATCTGTGCAAGTTACCTTGTGGGCACTTTATATATACACCATCTCCTCACTTATCAACATGGTTAGGTTCCAAAGACCAGGTTGTTTTGTGAAAATGGGCATTATATGAAAATGGAAGATAACCCCATCAGATCACAAAATGAAGGATGACTACATCATTACATAACTGCTAAATTACATCATTACATAGCTGCCAAATTACATCATTGCATAACTGCCAAACCACTGAGAATCTTGGCCCAAGCAAGTTGACACATAACTTTAACCATCACAGCCAATGTTACCCTCTCCTCAAACCTTAGCATTCGTTACTGCCAGACATGTCGTTATTGTCCAAAATAGTGGGATAGTAGATTTTTTACTATTGTTGTTAATACAAAATGTCAGATAACGAGATACTTGATAAGTGAGAAATAAGTGCATTACCTCATTCTCACAGCAGCCCTTGGAAATCATGAATCACTGCCCCATTCACACATCAGAAAACCGACACTGGGAGAGGTTAAATTGCCCAAGGTCACAGTTCAGTGTACTATGGACCTACATTTTAACTCAGAACTTGCCCCATGCTCCTTCAATTATACCATATTAAAAACAAATTATTCAGGCTTAAGGCATCAGTAGGGAACAGAAGAGCAAAATCGGATGACTTACCTTTTATCTGGTATTTTTATTCCTGTGTTCCTGCTATCCCAAATCTCTGTTTTTTCTTAAGACACTCTGGCCATTCCTGTCTCACTGGCCATTTGGAGCAACACTTTATTCTACAACAACACCTTGTCCTGATGAAAATCATGTCATTCAGTTTTATCCATCCTCTCATTAGTCCAAATAATTTTGCAGCACAATTTGCCTTTCAAAGTGCCGGCAAACTCTTCTACTTCAGAGTTGTCTAAAAATGTTCAAGCTATATTTTATCTTTATTTCTCACAGCCAGCATGTTTATTAAAAACCCAGTCACTGCCAGAAATAAAACTAAATCCAACTCAAACTCTCCTAGATCTATCTTTCCAATAGCTAACATTGCATATTCCGAAACATCTTTTAAATCAAACCAAGTAATCATACTTATTAAAAACATATTGTTATGGAGAATTTAATTCAACCCAGATCAATGAATATCTATTGAACACCAGTTATGCTCCATATACTGTTTCAGAGGTGAGGAATACAAAGATGAATGAGACATGACCACAGCCTTCCACAAAAATTACAGTCAGCTAGGGGAGATAAAACATGCCCAGAAATAACAATCATAGTACCGAGCACACAGAATGACATTTGTTTACCTGTTTTCTTTTTGGTTTTCATTTCCTTGCACTAAATTCCCTAAGAACTGGAACTTGTCCTAATTTTTCTCTTATATTCCAGCATCGGACTCAGGGATTGGTTCTTAATATGTGCTCAGTAAGTATGAGTTTCACTGAACTGAATTGCCTTTAACTTAAAACTTAAAGTTAATTTTCATGAGAAATGGCAAATTTTGAGAGGTGCATTTAAGGTGAATCTTGAAGGAAAAGGGAGGTTTCAACTCTTGGTAGATGATGAAAGGATTGTTCCCAGTAGTGGGAATAGAAAGAAAAAGAAGAGGAGGTGGAAATATATTTACTCATTCCTAGGAATTCAGTCCCATTGAATTTCTCTAACACCTTCAAAGCCCAGCAGGCATGTAAATGCTGGAGCAGCTCAAAGAGCTCAGTCTGCAGGGTACAGGACTTAGGGGATTCCAGATGCCGTCTCCTAAAGCGAGGGCCTCCAAGTAGCTAATGCTCCCCAGATCTCTCTGATCAGGTTCCCGAGAGTCACAGACTGGTGGAACTGAATTCCTTCCTGCTTTCTCCCCAACTCTCAGGAGTTCTATCTTCCAGGAGAACCTGAGGCAAATGATTGTGCCTCATCCTACCTTGTCTTCCCCACCTTATCCTTTACCTACTTATCCCACCTGGACTTGCGGCTCTGCCAGGAATAAGGCTTTCTTCCTTGCTCCTCTTAACCTGCTCTGAGCACAGACTGAAGCTCCCATCAGCCCCCAAGAGCCTGACATTATCATTGGCATCAGATAAGCTCTCAACAAGGACCTGCTTTATCCCCAGCTCATCCCCTAGTGGGCTGCACCGCTGCTAATCAAATACCCATCCAGGGAGCACAGGGCTGACTCCCTGCACAAGAATCGACTGGGGGAGTTTGTCAAAAATGTACGCTTCCAGTTCCTACCCCCAGAGTTTCTGATTAAGTGAGGCAGATGTGTGGTCACAGAATCTGCATTTTTAACAAGCTCCCCAGGAGATTTTGAGAAGCAGCCAGGTTTAGAGCCCACAAGTCCTGCCTCTGGCTGTTGCACATGTTCTAAGCTCTTTGACTGGATCAGAAACTGACATCTGTTTGACTGCCTAGCATCATATGATATCAGGCTGAATAGGCAGCCCCTGTGACTCTAGGCCTCACCCAGGCCTCATTGCTCAGTAAATACAGAGCACTGTGCCTATGCTGACCTGACGTTGGCCTGGACCCACTGTCACCTGGCATTCTGCTGTTCTTCAACTGCTCTGTGCTGAGCTATGCCTGCCACAGAACTTCCATTTTATCTTCAAATGCCCGGCTTGACAGTCCAAGGCCCAACCATGATCCCCTCTGCCACTCAATCAAGTACACGCACAGCATCTTCTCCAGCCAGCCCCACACCAGGCCCCACACAAAGACAGTTCAGACTCGTGCCATTCTCTGCTATCTTCTTTTAGGGTTAAAAAAGATAACATGCATAGGCCCCTGTCCCAGTGTTTGACATACAGTAGATCTTCAGTAAGTGTCTTTGGAATCTGAATCCAGAAAAGACAGAAGAGACCCCACTGGATCTCTCTAATGGCTAGCATCATTGGAACATTATTCACGATTTAAAAAAAAAAAAACCATTGCCATTGAGTCTACTGACTCACAGTGACCCAATGTGTGTCAGAGTAGAACTGTGTTCCATAGGGTTTTGGTTTTTATGGCTAATTTTTCAGATGCAGGTCTCCAGGTCTGTCTTTCAAGGCACCTCTGGGTGGACTCAAACTGTCAACCTTTCTGTTAGCAGCTGAGTACTTAACAGTTTGAGCTACCCAAGGATGCTCAATAATGATAATACCAAAAAACCCATTGCCGTCGAGCTGATTCCGACTCATAGCGACCCTATAGGACAGAGTAGAACTGCCCTATAGGGTTTCCAAGGAGTGGCTGATGGATACAAACTGCCAACCTTTTGGTTAGCAGCTGAGCTCTTAACCACTGAGCCACCAGGGCTCCAATATGATAATAGTCACTAATATTTATGTTTATGTACTATGTGCCCAACATCATTTTAAGACTTTTATATGAATTTAGTTTGTTTCATCCTCACAACTCTCTCAGCTAAGTACTATTATTACTCCAATTTACAAATGAAGAAATGGAGGCCCAGAAAGGTGAAGTAATTTACCTAAAGTCACAGAGCAAATGAGTGATGGAGTCCAGATTTCATTTCAGATACTCTCAACTCCAGACTGCCTGCATCACCACACACCTGGGTTGCCCTCCAAGGTCAAGTCCCCCTCCAAATCAAGGCACATCTGCTCTCGCCTTGCCCACCTGCCCATGTCACAGCCCAGAGGGAAATGCTTCCAAAATAACTGCTCTGGGCTGTCGGAAAATATTGGTGTTTCTTCAAGATGACAGACGCCCTCAGGTGCGAGGAACAACTTTCGTAACCTTGAGATGACAGGGCTGAATTTAATACCGTGAGAAGGAACAGTCTGCTGGGGACCACGGAGCTCATTCTGCCTTCCAACGGGGAGGAAAGCAGATGCTGATATTATCAGAGAAGCACTCCTTAGATAAATTCAGTACAAAATGTTTCAAGGGCCCAGAGGAAAAAAACTGCCACCATCTCGTCAATTTTCTCTCCAGCAAAACTGTGTACAATGTTAAGGTACCTCCTTTCCACCCTAAGTAACCCAGCTGAGACACACTGGAATTTTTAGAGTCTTATCCAAACAATGACAGAAAAATGAACAACACAATTTTTTTTTTTTTTAATTCTAAGCTTCTACTTGAATTTACAAAGCCAGGTTTCTGATCTATGGCAGCGCTTTTGTTTATAAAAACAATATGGTACCAAACATTTTAATAAATTATAAATTGCTATTCTCTTCTCCTCTCTGCCTGTGCCAAATGAGCTAGTTCAGGTTCAGTTCAACTCAACACTTGCCCGGCACTGTGCCTCCAAGATGTCGTGGTGCTGGGCGTGAGGTACCCACAGAAGAGAGACGTGTGACATAAACAGAGGGACAAACCTAATTTATTTAGAACTCCTCTCATACCCCATTCCTTTCTCCTCACTTTCCCCATCCAGAGACTCTCTTCTCTAACGGAGGGCCTCTTCTTCACACACTGCCTATAATCAGTGAATGTTATTGTTGTGTGCCATCGAGTTGATTCCAACTCATAGCAACCCTGTAGGACAGAGTAGAACTGCCCCATAGGGTTTCCTAGGCTGTCATCTTTACGGGAGCAGACAGCCAGGTCTTTTCTCATGTGGAGCCACTGGTGGGTTTGAAGCACTGACCTTACCGTTAGCAGCGAAGCTCTTAACCGTTTCACCACTAGGACTCCTTCAGCGAACATTACAACTGTCATATTTTCCAGGCCATGCTGACTTCTAACTAAACAATATAAGCCCAAGCAACGGGTTACCTACTTTCCTGTAGGCCTCTGGGAAAGAAAAGAAGTATTGACCCTCTTCCCTTTCTCCTCACTTTCTCCCAGATGTGGTACTACACTGGCCAGTTGCTATATTGTCCCTGTGATGGATTAAAAAACAATGGCAACAATAAAAATGGAGGCTCTGACTAGTTAAGAGACATGTCCAAGTTAACAGAGCTAGTAAATCAAAGCTGGGACCTAACCCCCTCTGTCTGCCACCAAAGCCCAGGGTCCTGCCACTCACATGGGTTTGTTGGCTGAACAATCTCCAGAAGCAAATGAGGCATAATGGGGACCCATTACAGGACACTACCTCTTAGAAACCGACTGCTTTGTCCTCAGAGTGTCCTTGGGCAAGGTAGCCCCCGGCCTGGATTAATCCAAGGAGACAAATGCACACAGTCTGTTCCTGGAATGTTGAAGAGAAGATGTAGCAGTCAAGGGGTGCAGTAAAGCCAGCAATGGGCCACTCCCAGGGGCTATTGTTCCCTTCCCTTCTCAGTTCCTCCTTCTCGATTTGCCCTCTAAAATAAGCTGCTTTTTCTCCTCTAATACGTACATTAAATACACACACGTTGCAGTTGCTATGGGAACCATCCCTGAGAACTTCCTGTCTTTTATTCAATTAAAATTTTAACCTCACTTGTTCTCGGAGTGGAATACACTTTCATTCACAAGAGGACAGTGAGAAGAAGGTATCCTGATGGGTTTCATTGCCAATGAGGAGGCTGAATTTCTCTCAGTCTGATCATCTTTCAAGAGATTCACAGCACGTTGGCAATCATCAAATTAGTCCTAATTAATGTTCCGGCAAGAACATGATGCTCAGGTGCTGAGAGCAGCCTCACTCCTCTGGGCTCTTGGCGAGGATGAGATGGGCCTTTATGACCACAGTTCCAGCCATACTTGCTCTTGACCCTGAAGGAGTCACTTAACCTTCCTGCGCCTTAGCAGCCATCTGTGGCAATCTAGGAAGAAGGAGGTAGGCAACGCCCATTAATTCTGGGCTGCAGGAATTCAGCCTGTGTGATTATTCTCACAGGGGCTCCGCTGAAGTTTATTTTCCACTATCGGTGGAGACTGAGGCTTGCAAATGAATCTCGTAAATACGATTGCAAGGAGCCATTAAGGTAAGACAGCCAACTATTCTGGAGCACCTCAGAGGATACCATTTGCAAACTTACCTGATAATTGCCAAATAAGCAGATAGAAGGACTGCTTGAATGGCTTCGCAGATGTGATCATTGAAAATCATTTTTATCTAGTCATTAAATCATTGGGTTGGAAGCCAGAAGACCTAAGTTCACATCTCATTTGCAACGTTTACTGCCTATATGCTCCAGCAAATGACCAAAATTCCTTGAGCCACAAATTTCTCATCTGGAAAACAAGACTAATAATGTGCATAGTGTAAACAAGATAATGAGGTAAATGATAGAGAAGAACTGTAAGAACTTGGCAAACTGTAAAATGTACACGTTAGTCGTTGTTACTGCCTATGAGGCAATGCCTGTATACAACTTGAAAAGTGCCCATTGACACACCAGCAGTGAGACTGGCATGAGGGTGACTTAAAAAAAAAAAAACTCGTTGCCATTGAGTTGATTCCAATGCATAGCAACGCTATAGGACAGAGTAGAACCGCCCCATAGGGTTTCCAAGGAGCAGCTGGTGGATTCAAACTGCCAACCTTTTGGTTAGCAGTCAAGTGCTTAACCACTACACCACCAGGGCTCCAAGGGTGACTTAGGTTGGGTTATACAGAACCTTTCTTAAAAAAAATACATATATATATTTCCATTGAGTCGATTCCAACTCATGACAACCCCATGTATTACAAAAACTGCTCCATAGGGTTTTCTTGGCTATAATCTTTACGGAAGCAGTTCACCAGGCCTTCCTGCTGGGTAGGTTCTAACTGTCAGCCTTTAGGTTAATAGAGGAGCAAAAATCATTTGCACCACCTGGGAACCTTGAACCTCTCTTACCAGCTCATTAAAGCAGGATTACCATCCTGCAACAGCTGCCCCCATTGGCTCGGTTATTGTCTGCATCTGAAAGTAAAGCACTTAGGTTTAACTGAAAAAAAACAAAGCCCACAACTTAGAATCACACGCTCCTAGGCATCTCCGGGCTAGCCAGTTTTCAATATATGAAACCGCTCTTTCTGCTACTTAAGACAGCCCTGCCAACAGGCATAAAAATGGCCCAGTGTCTTAGCAAAGATGGGAGTCTCCACTTCCCAGAGAACAAGAACACAGGTACCATAAGGAGGGAGAACCTACATAAAACCCTCAGTGCAGTGCCAAGTCTAGTCCTAAATGATTGCAATTGTTACAACCTAAACTGAACCTGATCATTTTCTAGGCTTTATGTCCTGCCTGCCTCCTTTGGGTGTGGCTGCTGTCAGGTAATATGACTGTAATGAATGTTACAAAGAAATTGTGAGGGAACTGGTGACGGATATTAAATAAACAGTGGCAAAGAATAATAAATAAGCAGCATTTCCAGTTTCCTCTGAGAGGAAAACATTCTACGAAGACAGTAAGTTGAAGACGGTAAGGATGTGAGGCCTTTGGAGTAGTTCCAATTACAATCACAACAGTGATTACAGCCACTACCTTCTGAGAGTCCTCTGTGTGCTGGACAGACCTGGGCACTAGGCAACCATTTTCTCCCTTCATCTTCAAAAGGCAGGAGTTCCTCTTCCATTGTACCCACGGAATAACTAAGAGACAAAGACGTTAGTAAATGGTGGGGGGTGGGAGGGGCAGAAATGTGCTTGAACACCAGTAAAACTAGTTGCCATCAAGTCGATTCTGACTTGTGGCAACCCCATGTGTGCTGAGTAGAACTATGCCCCATAGAGTTTTTAAGGCTGTAAACTTTTGGAAGCAGATCACCAGGCCTTTCTTTCGAGGCACTGCTGGATAGATTCAAGAACCTCTAACCTTTTGGTTAGTGGTCAAGTGCATTAACTCTTTGTACCACTCAGGGACTCTTGTTTGAACACAGGTGTATCTGATTCAAGCATAGCACAGCACCATGCCCGGTTGGCTGTGGCTGGGGAGAAAAGAGCATTTTAGAAGGCATTGTATCACACTTGTTCATATAAAAAAGGCTATATAACATATTATGAATGTCCTAGGAAACTTGATATCTTTAAGAGGACACAAAGTTAATGGAAGAATCATTGAGTAATCGCTCTGCAATTTAACTGTCTCCTCTCCAGATCTCTTTCGACTGGGATTTTCACATGTATATGGTCATAAATGGTCACTTACACCAAAATTATTTATTGAATATATAGCATGTATGATGCGGGATACTGGTTACTTTAGGAAATAAAGAGAAAATTACAACTCAATTCTTTTCATCCTTATGGTGATCAGATTATAACAGGAGAAAACCTATGTGAACCCAAATAGTTACATTACAATATAGTGCAATGGTAAATAAAATTACAGTTAATGTCTTATATATTTATATGTATGTATGTAAGTAGGAAATCCTGGTGGCGTAGCGGTTAAGAGCTACAGCGCTAACCAAAGTTCAGCAGTTTGAATCCACCAGCCCCTCCTTAGAAACCCTATGGGTTAGTTCTATGCTGTCCTATAGGGTCGCTATGAGTCAGAATCAACTTGACGGCAATGGATATACATATACATACATACATATCAAAAAAATCCAAACCAAACCAGTTGCTGTCGCGTCAATTCCAACTCATAGTGACCCTATAGGACAGAGTAGAACTGCCTCATAGGGTTCCCAGGGAGCGCCTGATGGATTCAAACTGCTGATGTTTTTGGTTAGCAGCCAAGCTCTTAACCACTGTGCCACCAGGGCTCCGTGTACATGTGTGTGTGCATGTGTATGTATACATGTGGGTATATATATGTGTATGTATATACGTGTGTGCATATATATATATACCAAAACCAAAACAACCAAACCCACTACAGTCGAGTTGATTCTGACTCATAGCGACCCTATGGGGTTTCCAAGGCTGTAAATTTCTATGGAAGCAGACTGCCACATTTTTCCCCCATGGAGCCACTGGTGGTTTTGAGCTGCTGACCTTTCAGTTAACAATTGATCACTATAACCACCGGGTCACCAGTGCTCCTGTATATAGTATAACATATTATACGTATATAATATAACCCGGTATAGTATAAAGTATTAAAAAGTGCTAAGGTTGTTCAGAGCAGGGAAGAATTACTTTCCAGAACAGAGGACAGGGGGATGTGACATTTTAATTGAGCTTTTAGGATGTGAATGTTGGTAAAGGGAAAGAAGGACGGTTCGAGTAGAGTTAACTCTGAATTCGATGCCTCTTGAATATCAAGGAAAGTCTGGCTTAGTTAAATGGTTTGGAGTTGCTTGTATTACTGTGTTCATCTTTTCAACAAATGCTTTCACCAAGTGCGTCCTAGAGTGCCAGCGCAGTGTAATGGATTGCTTTTGCGTGGCCTTTCTAGCCATGGTCTTGTAACTCCCACCCAGGTAATTGGGCGGGACTGTGCAGATAGGGTAATTGTAGCCCACCGAGGGGATTGGTCCGTTTTGCCATCCTGCTCAGCTTGAAATGAGCCCCTCAGAGGCAGGAAAGAGAGAATCTCACCATCACCAAGGAAGAACAGGCAGAAGCCAGAATGTCCTTTGGGCCCGGGATCCCTATGCTGTGAAGCTCCTGGAAGCAGGGGACTGAGAGAGAAAGAAAAAGAGGGAGAAGAAGAGAGAGAGAACTGTACCCCTGAAGATGGTGAGAAGTGGTGGCAGAAGAGACCCAGCAACAGAGACCAGGCAGCAGAAGATGGTGTGGTGGGCCTCCTGGTCCATGGAGAGAGAAAGCTAAGTGCCTTCGGGTCGAAGCCTAGGGCCAGGGAAAGGAGTGCCTGCGAGCACGGCTGGAAAGAGGCTGTCCTGATAGAAGAACTGTATCCTTGAGTGTTCCTGAGCCTGAATTGTAACCTGTTACTTCCCTAATAAACCCCATAATCATCAATATGGTCTGCGAGTTCTGTGTGGCCATTGCAATGAATTATCAAACCCAGCAGAGAAGTAGACAGTGCCATGGGAGTGACGGTTGGTGTCAGAATTTGTAAAGATGGTGGAAGGAGGAGGCATGTCTGACCTCTGCCTCACAGAAACAAGCCTTGGGCTGTTGATCTTGATTGTCCTTCCCCCTTGTGAAGTAGAGGAGGTCAGACACTGCCTCCACACTGTTTTTACAGCCAGGTATGGTACTAGCAGTGAACAAAACTGACAGGTCCCTGCACTCACAAAGCCTCAGGGAAGACAGACAATAAACAAACACAGTCATTCTGTGTCATTCAGTTATCAGTGTTATGTAGAAGAGTAAATAGGGGAAGGGATGAGGCTCAGGGTAGGATTGTGCTGTTTTATATAGATGGGATAGGGAAGGTCTCTTTCTCTATTTAAATATGAACGACTGTGTAGACATGAACAGCTAGACTCTCTTGTCTGATTACCCAGATCCCTGATCATTGAGTGTGAGGGAACAGAGACCCACAAACCCCCCTCTCTGAGCCCAGGACCACCCAGATATCTCTGAACTTTCTGATAGACCTCAAGACTCCAGCTTCCCAGAAGACACTGCCACTTTGTCACTCCTTTTTCGAATTAGGTTCTAACTAACCTGGGGTAAAATATTTATAGCAAGATAGTCTTGGCTGTTCAGAAGCAAATCGTATTAAAGCACCTGATATTTCTAGTTTGTGACTGGATTAGTCTTCATTAGAATGCACTCTGGTTCCTGAAAGATAAATGCAGGACAAAGTATCTGAAAATCGGTTTTACTCCTGTGACTCTTGAAAGATAAATCAACTTGAGAAATTTTCAGACATCTATTTTTTAAATACCATAAAAAATTGCAACATGCTTTAAATTATTTTTAGGCCACTGGCATCTCTAACATTTAGGAGTATGTTTCAGAGCCAAAGATCCATATGTGTGATCTTATTTTCCCAAATTGGATTCTTGGCCTCCAGTCACTGATAAACTTGGTCTCCTAAAACGTATAGAATAGTTTCTTTACTATCCAGTTCATTTAGCACAGCGCTGACTTTCGTACTATTTTTTATTTGTATTTTCTAATGTGATATCAAATTTTCAAAATAAGTGATTTCCAGACCTGTAACTGTATATGAACAATTTATAGTTTTTAA
>NW_004443959.1:2910892-2916999 GCF_000243295.1 Trichechus manatus latirostris | reverse complement strand
TATATTAAGATATATATCTTAAAAACTATAAATTATTTGTTTACATTTAATATTAACTCAGATAAGAAAAAAAATTTTGCTCCCAAATTGTCTTTTCCAACATTTTCATTATTAGATTTTACTTTTTTAAATTTATTTCAACATTTTAAACAAGAATACTTGATAGCTTCCCAAACCCTGGCATTTGGTACTGTGTTGCTTGCCAAACCATGAGCAAGGAATTGTAGTTATTTTTACTATTTTTATTAATTTAAAAAGTGTTTTTAGGGATCAAACAGAGAGTGACTAATATCAGCTTTTCTCGTATGATGACATGTATATTTTCAAAAGTAAAATGAGATTAATAAGACAGCCGGGATCTAGGCTCTCCTGGAAAAGCTGGGAGAACTGACTGCCAGTTATAGAGTGACATTTGTACCAAAACTGACAACAATTAAACATTGTTTTACTCGTACTTGCTATAACCCATGCTATGAATTTTGGCAAATCTAAGTTTCTTGAGTTTATAAGAATAAAATCCTGAGAACTAAATTTTAAAGGGGTAGAGTTAGTTACTCAAAAGAACTATCATTTACCGACAAACGAATGTTTGAAATGTGCTAGATCCCTTTGCTAGCCTCCTTTGTTATTTCATTTATCCTCAAAACAACTCTGAGAGGTGGGCATTATTGCCACGGGGGTTAAATGACTGCTCCGGCTATAGCCTAATGAGTGGTGGAGGTAGGATTGGAACCCAGGAAGATCCAACTTAAAGACAGAGGGTGAAGAAAGAACACAGAGTGTCACTTCACCTACAGCTTTCCCATTAGGAAAGTGAAAGTAATATGTGGAACATAGCTGTGGTGCTTCTTTCATCCGGGTTATCCTATTAAAGAAGACTTGGCCTGCCTACCTGCTAGAATTTGAGAAAGTGTGGCCCTAGATAAGTTTCTGTCTGTACGACTCTCAGGAGACCATTTAATTCAACACTTACTGAGCACTTGCTCAGTACCAGGCAGTGTAGTTAGTAGTCAATGAGGCTTCTTAGTTGTGTGAAATACAGTCCCTGCTCTCAGGAAGCTTCCAGTCTAATGTGGTGATGCAGGGGGTTGGTCAGGTAGGATATATGACAAGAATATAAGCAGATAGAGTAAAAGGTTGAATATGAAAGCACAGGCAAGGAGTAATGGGGTCCATAAGAGGAGTATGATACACCCAGATCCTTCTGGATGAGGCATTTATTATCAAGTCTATTTAATGAGTGGAGAGGATTTCTGCTGATGGAGGGAAATGGGCTCCAACTAGAAACGACAGCATGAAGACAGGTCCAAAGGCATAAAACCCGAGTGTGTAGTTGAGGAGCAGAAAATAGTCTCAAGAGTCAAGAATATAAGTATGAAAGGAGGCAGAGAGAGAAAAAAAGCTGCAAAGGTGGTTCAAGTTCATATCGTAACGACTTCACAGGGAGGGTAAGGAATTTACTTCAGTAGTCATGGAAAGCCTTTGAAAGATTTGTGGAAGGGGTAACTGTGATGAGGGTTGTGTTTTTAGGAATAATTCTAACAACATGTGAGGGATAGCTTGGAGGATGGTTAGACCAGGCTCAGAGACACCAATCGGAAGCCGTTCAAGATAAACGGGCAAAGAACATGAAAAAAATCACATAACAAGAAGAAACATTTGACAACCAAGTTGAGAAATATTCAATCTTAATCACTATCCAATACATTAAATGAAAATATCACCAAGTCTTTTCTCCCGCAGAGCTGCTGGTTGAACTATCTACCTTTTGGTTAGCGGCTGAGCACTTAACCATTGCGCCACCAGGGCCCCTTTCATTAGCACTAAAACCAAAAACCCAAACGTACTGCTGTAGAGTCGGTTCAGACTACCTAGCGCTAATGACCAGGAGCCCTGGTAGTACAGCACTTTCAGCGCTCGGCTGCTAACCAAAAGATCGAGCGGGATGAACCCCCTAGCTGCTCTGTGGGAGAAAGATGCGGCAGTGTGCTTCTGTAAAGATTTACAGCCTTTTGTCCTATAGGGTCACTATGAGTCTGAATCGACTCTACTGCAGTATGTTTGGGTTTTTGGTTGTAGTGCTAATGAAAGGGGACTTGGTGGCACAATGGTTAAGCGCTCGGCTGCTAACCAAAAGGTAGATAGTTCAAACCCACTAGCAGCTCTGCAGGAGAAAAGACTTTGTGATCTGCTCCCATCAAGATGACAGCCTAGGAAACTCTGTAAGGCAGTTCTATTCTGTCCTATAGGGTCGCTAAGAGTCAGAATCAACTCGACAGCGCACAACAACGGTGCGAATGAGTGTGTGTTGAAATACACAAAAGGACATTCATGCAGTCATTTTGGGAAACAAATTGTCAGCACGTATTAAGAACCTATTATACTCTTTGACCCAGAAGTTCCACCTTTGGCACTTAATCCAAAGGAATATTTTGGAAGACAGAAAACAAATTTTATGCCCAAAAATATTCAGCATGGCATTTTTTTATGAGACCTAAAAATTTAAAAAAAGACCTAAATGATAATAGGGACATGGTTTACTATCTTTCAAGGAGTTCTTATAAAGCTATTACGATGTATAATTATGAAGATGGTTTTCAGAAGGGAAAATGCTTACTAAATAATGATAATTGAAAAGATAGGATATAAATTATATACATAATACGATTCCACTTACGCTTTTTGAAAAAGAACATAGTGACCCCATATGACAGAGTAGAACTGCTCCACAGGGTTTTCTAGGCTGTAATCTTTACAGGGGCAGATTGCTAGGTCTTTCTCCAGTGGAGCAACCGGGTGGGTTCAAACCACAAACCTTTAAGGTTAGCAGCCAAGCGCTTAACCATTATGCCATCAGGGCTTCCAATAAAATCTGTACTAGAACAGAAAAGGAAGGATTCACATGATAACATTACTGGTATTTCTGTTTGGTGGTGAGATTAAAACCAATTCTCTTTACCTCTTTCTATGTTTCTATAAAAAGCAAACTTGCTTTAGTAAGCTTTCACTTATTTACATTAAAAATACAATCTTTTAAATGTCTCTTCCAGATTTTCTAGCACCTTCTCTGCAAAGTCAGATTTCTAAAGAAGCACCTGGCTATGCATATCCAGGAGACAGCAGTACTTGGGACAGGCCAACAAATACTTTCCAGTTCATACAGGCTAGCTGGTCCCCTGAGATTTCTGAGTTTTATTAATCCTGGCTGCAGCAGGAGGAGGTTTGTGGTTATGTTCTGTTTTTCTGAAATTCATTTGTATTTTCTCTACTGCTTGATGTTGGTCATCAGCCTCCATTTAGGATCTGCTTAAAATATCATTAAACACTGTTCAGTCCTTCTTTGTCATCATTAAGGTAGACATTAAGCCAGTCAGGAATTCTCAACCCTAGGGGACCCTTGGACACAACATCAAACAAGGGCACCAGGCCATTTATCATTTAACTTTGCTTTCTTCCAAGGGCATTTTCAATATATGTGCTGATTTTAATCTTCATAGAATTTGAACTAATTTTAAAACTAAACTATAAGGATGCACTAGGTGAGCCAATTATCTAAGGTCAGCCACTGAGTGCCACCATGATTTTTTTTTCCCCCACATAATGGGTAATTCTACTTAGAAGCCAGCAGTGGGATGCTGAGACTCATTCAGCCACACGCTGTTTGATAGGTAGGAAGCCAATTCTATCAATGTTTTCGATTTTCTCTTTTAATATTTGTTTCATTTATTCATGAATTTTAAATCCAAGCATATCTTATAATTTCCTATCCTTCGCCATCCTGATTTTTTAACTTATGCTATTTATTTGAAAGAGGCAGAGATTTTTTTTTCTTGTTGAAATCTTTTTTCTTGTGAAAGTTTCTTTCCTTGTAAGCTACATATTTCGCCAGGAATCAGTAGGTACACTTAATACAAAGGGTCCCTATTAATAGCTTGGGCTCCAACCCAGTTTCTGAGCTTTGAATCTCACCAGATTTTCTGGTGAGAAATTGTGATTCTTTCTCTTCAGTGGAGAGTACATTGAAGAATTGAAGACAAAAAATATCTCTACCCAATGCCAGATATCAAGATGACTCTCACTAAGATGGTAGTAAAGACTGCAGAACAGTTAGTAAGAAAATATGCTAAAATAAAAAGAGATTAGG
Organism: Trichechus manatus latirostris; assembly: GCF_000243295.1. Taxonomy (NCBI): domain Eukaryota; kingdom Metazoa; phylum Chordata; class Mammalia; order Sirenia; family Trichechidae; genus Trichechus; species Trichechus manatus. The sequence goes on along the minus strand of NW_004443959.1, from coordinate 2,912,855 downwards.
TTTTTGCATTTGATCTAAGTTCAAATCCCCACGCCACAGTTTACTACTCAGCAGGACTTCAGTCTAGTTAGTTAAGCTTCTCAAGTGTCAGTTCCCACTTCTGTAAATGAGGATAATACCTGACTTATAGAGCTATCATGAAGATTTACAGAATAATGTTGAAAAAGTCCCAAATACATAACTGGAAGTTTAAACTGACTTTATTCGATTTATTAAGTCATGTTCTACATCCTAGCGAGGTTAGTAGTGTCTGGGGTCTTAAAAGTTTGCAAACAGCCATCTAAGATACAACTATTGGTCTGTACTCATCAGGAGAACAGAAGAAAGAAGGAAACCAAGTCTCAGAAAAGAAACTAGTCTACAGGGCTGATAGCCTACATGAGTCACAGCCTCATCAACCCTGAGAAGACCAGAAGAACTAGATGGTGCCCGGCTACCACTTCTGACCATTCTGATCAGGGCAACAATAGATGAGCCCCAGTAGAATGGGAGAAAAATGCGAAACAGAACTCAAATTAGTAAGAAGTCCAGACTTGCAAGACCAGTCGAAACTAGAAGACTCCCTGAGACTATTGCCCTGAGATACTCTTTAAACCTTGAATCAAAACTACCGCCTGCGGCCACCTTTTAGCAAAATGACAAAGCAGCACATAAAATAAAGGGTATTACCCATGAGTATGGTGTTCTATTAAAAAAGAAAAAAAATCTATATGAGACCAAAAGGTCAACAATTACTCTAAAGCAAAGATGAGAAGATAAGGAGGAAAGAAAACTAGAGTACCTGAAATGGAACAAACAGAACACAATGAAAGAGAATGTTGACTCACTGTGAAAAATGTAACTAGTGTCACTGAAAAAATTGTATAGGAATTGTCAAATGGGAACCCAATTTACTGTGTAAACTTTCACTAAAACACAAGAAAATATTATTTAAAAAAATACCTGACATTATTTGGTCCCTCCAATTTAGCAAGATGTTCTTGTACAACACTGACTACCATTGACACTTTCCCTATTAGTAGCAACACTTTTCAACAATGATAACGCCTAAGGGCTACTCCCAATAGCAACGACAATCAGTGGAGATGATCACACCCAGTAACAGTCCTCAGCATTGGCAACCGTAAGCAGCTGTTTTCACCGAAGAGTCCCCATGGGGCCTAGTCACCTTCCATCTCCTAGTCAGCTCCTCGGTTTCTGAGCTCACAGTGACCCCCTCAGTTCTGTCTCTCTAGAAGGCAGAGTACACAGCTATTTTATTTTTTTCAAAAACTCATTGTTTTTGGAGCTAATTCTCCAGAGAAATCTCGATGCACCTCCAGTTCTCTCCCATGGTTCCCTGAAGCCAACCCAAACCCATGACACAACCTCTACCAGTGGTCTCTCTCTCCCAGGTCCATTCACACCTCCAGCAAGTGCCTTAGGTACTCAGTGCATTTATTTACCCAGGCACTTGACAAAAACCTAAAATTCTCTTTCCCATGTCTCTTCCACTAGGGCACTGCCTCACTGATATAAATTGTGCCTCAGAAATTGCTCTGAATAGTCCATAGTTTCTCAAGGTACAGACATTCTAATAGGAGCTACTGACCTATTCATGTGATGTGGTTTCACTTTCTGTAATGAAAGACTTAAATATCCTCCTGAAACTTGTAAAGAGAATAGAGAGTGAGTGAACTCAGGCACACATCATATTATTTTCTCTCCCTGCCCTGAACTACAGTAGGAAGGAGCACATTGCCAGATCAGATATTTAAATTATTCTAGTAACAAAAAAAAAAACCTCTCGAGTTCCGGCAAAATGGTGCTCTAGGCAGAAGCACCATGCCATCCCTCCACAGCAAAGATCTAAAAACTAAGCCAAACAGAGAATACAACAATCCTGAAACCCTAAAACATCAAATGAAGAGATAAAGAACTCAGCCAAGCACCAAATGGAGTGAGAAAACTGACAGAGAATGGA
>NW_004443959.1:2830420-2903014 GCF_000243295.1 Trichechus manatus latirostris | reverse complement strand
AAGGTCGAGAAGTTAGAGGGTTAATATGTTGTGGGGTTGTTAACCAATGTCATAAAACAACATGTGTACTACTGTTTCATGAAAAACTATTTGTTCTTGTAAGCCTTCACCTGAAGTACAATAAAATATAAAAAAAATAAATAAATAACTCATATAGGTTTAGAGTCATTATTTCTTCATAGGTTACAAAACATATCTCACCCATTGGCCCATTTGATCCTCTTAAAAGTCCTGTGAAGCAGCTCAGTCATCTTAATTTAATAGTGAAGAAACTGAGGATTAGGAAAGTGAAGTAATTTGCCCAAGGCCACCTAATTAATTAGGGACAGCTCAGAACTAGCATCCAGTTCTGATACAGTTTTGGCTCTTACTCCAGTGCTCTATCCAACACACCAATAGCTGTGGGGACATTAAACTACCATCAAGAATGATCTTTCATAAGTGACAAATACTATAAATGCTAGCAAGTAAAATCTTGTCTCTTGTTTCCCAAAGGTTTGTGGACATTGACAAGAAATTGTATTTAAAAAAAAAGAAAAAAACTCTCTTAACCAGAATCCAGCCATCCCAAATAGATATGTTATCTCTTTCCAAAGAAATCGAGAATGCAGATGTCGATAACTCACAGACTAAAAAACAAGAAGCGCTGTCTTAGCTGTTGGAGTTCATTCCAAAGCCGTAAAGGCGTCATCAACCTCACCCATTAGAAAAAATATTTGCCTGTTTCGTTTTAAAGACTGCTAAAACAGTCCCTAACTCTCAGCCAAAGACACCTAAACTTGAACTAGTAATAATTCTAGTAATTCTTGAGCCCAAGTTTAAGGTCTATGTGGTTACTACCTCAAGTAGGCTCCATAAATAATGCAGGAAGTAATTGTTAACTCTGAAAGGATGACGGATCTGAGATGTTAACCCACCTCCTGCAAGCTAGCAAGTTGGTCTGCCACAGTTTATGTGTGGACAAGAGAAACACAAGATATCTGAATCAGGCACCAGACCTTTCGCTCACAGGGGAGCTTATGCCAATTCCCCACGGGGTAGTGTGGTGAGGGCCAGCTGTCCCACACGTGCAGAAGTTTGCACCACAGGGGAAGAACCATGAAATTATGAAACTCAGACCTCATATAGGAACTGCTGGAACATTTGCCATCCTCCCTTCTGCACAGAGAGAGAAAGACCTTCCTTATATTTTACTCTGAAATGTAAACAAACACTCTCATGGGAGAAGAGGGGAACATCTCTGCCCTAGAATATAAACAATTTTCTCTGGGGGAGGTGAAAAGATGTCTCTAGACTTTATTACCCTTAGAATGAGAGTAAATTGCTCTGGGAGAGAGGAGACGTTCCCTATAGTAGGTCAATTTCCATTGCTTAGAAGGCCTGAACCATGCAGAAACATCCAGAAATCCTGGGAAGATTGTGTTCCAACATGAAACAGCTGATATAATCAGCCCAGCAAGGAGTTATAAGCCCAGGACCCACATTTTTGGACAAAGTGATATGAGGTGACTGTCTACCTCTCTTTACCCAAATAAATAAATAAATAGATAAGTGGGTGGGTGGATGGATGGATGAAGGGATGCATGATGGATAGATAGATGAATGAATAAGAAGTCCTTGGTTCTAGGATCTTCTGACCCAGAGGAGTCCTTCCTCCATGATACCTACTGGAACCACCACATTTATATTGCACCTCCATGAGAAAAAAAATGAGGCAGCAGGGAACCTCTTCCACATACAGATAGTCTTTAGCTTACCTGATAGCTAAAATGATAAAAACCAATATGAAAGTAAATTCAACTAATTCAAGTAATCAGTCATACAGGTCCTCAAACCGGAACCCACCTTTGTGTGCTGGCCTAACTCAGACTGATTTCCCAATAATAAAGCTAACCTCATAATTTTACAAGAAACTTCTGTATTTACCACCTTATTTGATACTCAAAATAATAATTTGAAACTAGTGGAGCAAGTGCTATAATTACCCCTATTTTTATAGATGAAAATAAAATGAGGCTCCAAAAAAGCAAATAATTAACCAGATTGTACATAACATAGTGGATGCATAACAGAAATAGAATTCAAGCCCATTTCTTGCTTGTAGATTCTGTTTTCCCACTTATAACACACTGCCTCCTCATACACTAGACTGATAAACCATGAGATGTTAAAAATCTAATAAATATTGGAATCCTCACCATTGCCAGCGAGAATGGAAAATGGTACAGCTGCTGTGGAAAACAGTTTGGTGGTTCCTCAAAAAGTTAAACATAGAATTATCATTGTTGTTAGTACCATTGAGTTAGCTCTGACTCACAGCAATCCCATGCACAACAGAATGAAACTCTGCCCGGTCCTGTGCTATCCTCACAATCGTTGCTGCGTTTGAGCCCATTGTTTCAGCCACTGTGTCAATTCATCTCATTAAGGAATTATCATATGGCCCAGCAATTCCACTACCAGATATATACCTCAAAGTATTCAAAGCCAAGACTCAGAGACTTGTACACTAATGTTCGTTGCAGCATTATTCACAACAGTCAAAAGACGGAAATACGTAAATGTCTATCAACAGATGAATAGATAAACAAAACATGGTACATACATACAATGGAATGTTACTCAGCCATAAGGAGAAATGAAATTCTGATACATGGACAAAGCTTGAAAACATTATGCTGAGTGAAATAATTTAGTCCCAAAAGGACAAATATTGCAGGATCCTACTTAAAGAAATATCTAGAATAGGCAAATGTATAGAGACAAAAGTTTGTTAGTGGTTACCAGGGGCAGGAGGGAAGGAGAAAGGAGTCCTTGCTTAGGGAGCATTGAGTTTCCTGTTAAGGGCGATGGAAAAATTTGTAAACAGATAATGGTGATGGTTGCACAACATGGTGAACGTAAATAACGTCACTGAATTGTACATGTAAAAAAATGTTGAAATGGTAAATGTTTTGTTATATATATATTTTTTTTACCACAATAAAATATCTAATAAATAATTTTGTCTTTTTCTTGCATTCTTCAAAGCATTAAATGACAAGTATGAGTATTTTCCAAAACATTGACTTGTTTATTATTATCGTTGCTATTGTTTTATGAAGTAAGAAATATTATACAATAGTTTGGTGTTGTGGAGCCTAAGAAATTCATCTTGACATATAAATGAGAGGGTTAGATTACATATTATCTTCCTTTCTTCATCAAGGAATTAACCAATTAATAATGTCAGTTGCTAGGCAAGAGTATTCCTAAACTTTGCTCTTCTGGGTGCCTGGTTGGAAATTATTTCTACAGATAACATTCAAATAAGCCAACCTTAGTTTCTGATAATCAGACTCTCTTCTTTTTCTGAAACAAAAAATTGTTTTGCAATTGTCCTTATAAATGTTTTTCTCTTCTTTATTTCTGACATGATTTTTTATAAATGCCTTTGTCTTTTAGTCATTTGACACAGGATTTCATGCAAGTACAGGAAGGTATTTCATGCAAAAAGCAGCATCCTCCGAGCTGTAAGCTTGTCCATCAACTGTAATTATGCACATAAGAGAATGCACTTTCTGCATTTCAACAAGTTACAGAATAGTCCAGCTCAAAACATACAATTTAATGAAATAGTAATGATTTCATTAATGTATCAAGCCATGTCTAATTATTTTCAAGGAATATAAGACAATTTACATTCGTTCTGAATACACAGTGAGTAAATAGCCCAATTGGCAATAGATTAAATGGGTTCTGTGTAATAAAAATCCCGATACAGACATTGGTATAGAATCATTAGAGATTATTGTAAAGAAGCATGAATTGGTGTATAATTTTGAAATGGCAGAAAATTTTTCGTTTTGTTTTTCTGGTTATAATTACAAACGAGGTATAATTAAGCCAACATCCCAGGCTTTATTCATCAAGTTTCATAGTCACAGCTGCCTATCTGATCCTTGTTAAAAGATTTTACATTCCTTCATTCATCATCCCTTGGAGATCTCTATGTAAGAGGGTGGGTAGAGAAAAAGTCACATAGAAAGAAAACCAGGATTGTGCAGACATATGGAAATCAAGAAGTGATAAGGCAGGGATGTGATCTGAAGGCCTGTGTACCAGGCAAACCATAAATACATTATATTATTTTAACCTCATGATCGCCCTATGCAGTTGTTATAGTTCTCTCTCTTTTTTATGTTGTCGTTGCTGTTAAGTCACCGAGTCGGTTCCAACTCTTAATGACCCTATGTACAACAGAACGAAACACTGCCTGGTCCTGTGCCATCCTTACAATCGTTGTTATGCTTGAGCCCATTGTTGCAGCCACTGTGTCAATCCATCTTGTTGAAGGTCGTCCTCTTTTTCACTGGCCCTCTACTTTACCAAGCACAATGTCCTTCTCTGGCGACTGGTTCCTCCTGATAACATGTCCAAAGTATGTAGACATAGTCTCGCTATCCTTGCCTCTAAGGAGCACTCTGGTTGTACTTCTTCCAAGACAGACTTGTTCATTCTTTTGGCGGGCCATGGTAAATTCAGTATTCTTCACCAACACCACAATTCAAAGGCGTCAATTCTTGTAAAGAAATCAAGGGTTAGAGAAGTTAAGGAAGTTGTCCAAGGCCATAGAGCTGCTATTGTTTTACATACTCCCAAGCCCATACTCTTTTTCACTCTGCCCCAAGGGAAGAGAGTTTCCAAAGAGAAAAAGGGTCAACAGTTTTAAATGTTCCAAAGAGGCTGAAGATAACGAGGACAAAACTTGATTTGGAAATGATGCAATGATCAATAACATTTTCCAGTGCAGGCGCATAGAATGTGTGAGTGAAAAAACCATCTTGCAAAAGGTGATGTGAAGAATAAATAGAAGCAAACACTAAGACTTTAAGAAGCACGGCAGTGAAAGGTGAGAAAAGATGCAACAAGAGCTTGAGAGGGTAGCAGAGTTGAAAGGAAATTGCTGTAGAACGGAAATCACCTAACTGTGAAGGCGAAGGAGGGAATGAGGACAAAAACAAGGGAGGGTAAAATGGATGGAGCAAGATTCCAGAGGAAGGGGAAAAGCCCTGATGGAGAGGCTGATCCTGAAGATGAGAGGACAAGGCAGAAGAAAGAGGCGAATCAAGACACTGCAGGAGTTTGAGGTGCAGGGAAGAGGAGAGACAGGACTCCATGACTACCAGGTGATGTCTCCTTTATTCTGAGACATCTAAAACAAAACTTGCTGACGTGGGCCAGGGAGAAAGCATTATAATCCTTGTTTTGTTGTTGTGTGCCATGGAGTCGATTCCAATTTATAGCAATCCCATGTGTTACAGAGTAGAACTACCCCATAGAGTTTTCTAGGCTGTAATCTTTACAGGAACACATCGCCAGGTCTTTCTCCTACAGAGCTGCTGAATGGGTTGGAACGGCCCAAACTTTTGGTTAGCAGCCAAGCACTTAATCATTCTCACCACAGGGTCTCCTTATTACAATGTCGCTAGCATTATATTCTGAAACTATGGGACTCTGACGCAGAGAGATGAGTTTAGATTCTTTGATAGATGAAAATCGACCACTACTTACTCAGTATTTACTCTGCACTAGGAAACCCTGGTGGTGTAGTGGTTAAGAGTTTGGCTGTTAACCAAAAAATGAGCAGTTCAAATCCATCTGGCACTCCGTGGAAACCCTATGGGGCAGTTGTACTCTATCCTATAGGGTTGCTATGAGTTGGAATCAACTTGACAGCAATGGGTTTGGTTTTGGTTTTCTTTAGGCCCTGCACTAAAAGCTGACATGAATAAAAGCATGACACCAAAATCACATGAATAAAATAAACAAGACGCTACCCTGGCAGAATGCAGAGTCCAGTGGGGAGGAACAAGGTGAAAATAAATATCACCCATGTGGTGAGTACTCTGGAAGAGACACACGAAAAGAGGAATGACTGCAGAGGAGGATGTGATATTGCACCACCTCCAGTGTCTGGCAAACAGTAGGATCTGAATTACTATGTTTTGTTGATGGAATTATTTAATTCTGCCCAAGGGAGGGCTTTGGAGAGGAAATGACATGTGACCTAGGCCTTGAAGGATGGGTGGCATTCCTCCAGGCAGAGGTGGCCGTGGGGGTACTGGTTTTAGCCTGACTGGTCAGGGAAGGCCTTTGGGAACCCAGCCTAGAGCTAATTTAAGCATGTACCCTCCTTGGCCCTGACTGAAAGGACCCAAAGACTTCTCAGAGCAAGCATATCTGGGCTCACAGGCCTAGAGAGAGAGACATAGTGGCTCAGCTCCTGCCTTTTGATACCTGCCACAAGACTCAAAACAGCACATAGAAGTTTGGAAACACCAAATTCTAAAGAGCCATAGACTTGTCTTCTAAAAGAGGTTGTCCCAAAGCTCTCTCAGGTTGTGTGGAAACAGGAGAAGCTTTTTATTCAGGAGAACTGAGTGTAAGTCTCATTTTAGTCACTGATCACCTGAGTGAACTTGAGGAGTGTCAGGTCAGGTTCCCCAGAAAACAGACTCTGAAGTGGGGTTGTTATGGATTGAATTGTGTCCCCCCAAACAATGTGTGTCAACTTGGCTAGTCCATGATTCCCAGTATTGTGTGCTTGTCCACCATTTTGTCATCTGATGTGATTTTTGTATGTATTGTAAATCCTACCTCTATGATGTTAGTGAGGTGGGTTAGAGGCAGTTATGTTAATGAGACAAGACTCAATCTACAAGATTAGGTTGTGTTTTAAGTCAATCTCTTTTGAGATATAAAAGAGAGAAATGAGCAGAGAGATAAGGGGACCTCATACCACTAAGAAAGCAACATCAGGAGCAGAGCCTGTCCTTTGAACCCGGGGTCCCTAAGCTTAGAAGCCCTCGACTGGGGAAGATTGATGACAAGGACCTTCCCTCAGAGCCAACAGAGAGAGAAAGCCTTCTCCTGGAGCTGGTATCCTGAATTTGAACTTTTAGCCTCCTATTCTGTAAGAGAATAAATTTCTCTTTGTTAAAGGCATCCACTTGTGGTATTTCTGATATAGCAGCACTAGATAACTAAGACAGAGGTTTTATGAGTAGATGGTTGATTTGGGGCACACTCTTGGAAACATTGCCTGAATGGAGTACGGGAAGTAGGATTAGGAAAAGGGAGAACTACTATGCAGCTGAGACAGAGGCCTCAGGCTAATCCTACAGGGAGTTCTGGGGCTGGGCTGGCCATTTAGAGCTGTCCAGAGACAAGGTAAGGGGCTGGGCTTTTGTACCACTGTATCACTGGATAGCAGAGGTGTAACTAGGGTATGGCAGGTATGGCAGGTATTGCACTGGCCCTGGGCATGTGGCTCCAGTGAACAGTCTCTATTAACCCAGTACAGCCAGCAGCATACCTACATAAAATGGCGCCTATGGCAAGCACTGAAATTGCATCCCAGACCAAATATCTGCCACCCCTCTTTTAGAAAACCTTACCATAATATCAGCTCAAAAATACAAATCAAGCTAGTTAATCTTATAATTAACACATTACAGTGCTTGAGGAAGGATATTGGGCCATACAGGGTTAATTGAAACTGCTCAGTGCAATACCCTAGATATGCCACTGATTGTGGCTGTCCCCCTGGGGCATAACCTTGGGTGAGGCAGCTTCCTTCCCTGAGGCAATTTCTGGGGAAGAACTCACCAACATGTCTAGCTGCTGGAGGACTGGGTTCCTTAGTCCTGAAGAGGCAGATAAGGGTGGTGCATGCCAACATCCACTTCAAGGAAGATAATATTTCCCTCATGCAGATGCTCTGAGGCTTAGAGCAGCTGATATTTGTGAAGAGTCTGGCTTACAGTTAGTTCTCAAGAAATGTTAAGTTCCTTTTCTTTTCCTCTTAATGACTAACTAGATTCTATGTCCTACCGTTTACTGGACTTTTCCTATTAGATTTACAATAGGTATCTCAAACTTTTAACATGCCCCCAAACAGAAATCTTTACCTTTCTCCCAACCAACATGTTCCTCACCCAGCATTCCATAATGGTAAAACCACTGCATTATCTATCTAGTTGCTGAAGCAAACACTTTAGATTCATCTTGAGTCTATCTTCACCTCTCAGCAACCTCCACATCCAATCTGTCATCAAATCTTATTGTCTATAACTTCCAAGATGGTCTCCAAATCTGTCCAATTCTCCTATTTTTACCATTACCCCCTGAATCCCTGCCCCCATCATGTCTTGCCCGGGTTACTGGGTGGACTCATAACTGGTCTCCTAGCTCCCCTTCTTGCCATGCTATCAACCATTCTCATCCCTTCCTCTACATTATCTTTTTAAAGATTTTTAAGGATGCATTTATTTTTTAAAATATTTTAATTATTTATATACATATGCACTTACATAATTTTATATAAATAAGGTTTATATATATATGTATATATATTTGCTTTTTCAATTAGTCATTTTTTTCTGTTCCTTTTTGGGTTGTTTTTCTCCTCTTTCCCCTCAACCTACATCAGCCTCCCCACTCCCCAAACACAGTAGCCCATGTTGATAAACTATTTTTCTCCATGTTTGTACCCATGTTATTATTTTTCTGTGTTAGTTCAATAAAAATGTATATGTGCAAATACATATGCACATGGAAGGAAGTTTTGTTCATTTGATTCACAAAAATGGAAACCTATTACATTCAGCTCTCTCCATTTTGCTTTTCTCACTTAACAGAACTTAGTGGGAAGTCCTTCAAGTCAACTGAATAGCTAATTCTTTTTAAGGGCTGCATAATATTTCATGGTATGCGTGTACCTAGTTGACTCAGCTGTTGCCTTATTGATGGGTATTCTCTTTGTTCACAGTTTTTATTTGTTTTATTTTGTTTTACCACTATGAACAATGCCACATTAATCATCCTTATTCATGAGTCCTTAGATCTTGGGAATTTAATCTTTGTGAAAAAGATCATCAGGAGTGAAGCTGCTAGATCAAAGGATATATGTATTTTTAATTTTGTTAGATGTTGCCAATTGCTTCATAAAAGGGCTGTAACTTTTCACATTTCACCAACTTAAAACTGAAAGTACTATTTTTCTCTCATCCCTATTAACCAAAGATTTTATATTTCCCTATAATTTTTGCTAGTTAATGAGTGTAAAATGACATCTCGTTGTAATTGTAATTTCTATTTCCTTAACTGAGAGTTAATTCAAATGTCACTTAATATGTTTATTGGCCACTGACATTTGCTTGTCTCTGAACTGGCAGTTTATACCTTTTACTTTCTTTCTTAACAGTTGTTTGCCTTCTGGTCAACTCGTATGGGCTCTTGGGCATCAAAAATCATTGTGTTTTGTTAGTTATCTGCAATTTAAAAAATTATCAAAGCATTGTTTTGGGGAATTAACTTTATTTGTGGGGTTTTTTTATGTAGAAAATTTCAATTTATATGTTCAATATGTCTTCACATTCTCATATAGCTTTTGGGTTTGCAGTTTTAACATACGTGCAGTTTTCTAGATTTTTCTGCACTTGACCAATCTGGAATATATTTTTATATATGGTGTAAGAGAAAATATGGTTTAAGATGGGTGTCTACTTTGATTCTATTTCAGATAAAAATATCTGGTTGTGCCAGCACCATTTATTCAATATTAAATTCTCACATGTTTTGGTATATATTTATGAGTTCTTAATTTTGTGCTTCATTAAAATATTTGTCTATTCATAAACTAGCACCATATTGACTTGATTACAGTGGCTTTATGGTATGATTTTTAGTAAGGTAAATCCCAATTCACTGTTTTTTTTCATACTTGTCTTGCAAATATTTTTTCTCAGGCTTTATTCTTTCATATAAACCTAGTGATCATTTTCTCAATCCCTCCCCTCCTCCAGAAGAATGGGAATTCTAATTGGCACGGCATTAAAATTCAATATTAATTTAGGGTAACCAACAAGTTTGTGATAAGAAATCTTCCTATTTAAGAACAATATGTACTTTTTGTTTCAGAGCTGATTGTATATCTTTAAATAAGATTTCTATAGTTTTCTTCATGTAGATTCACTGCCTTTCTTGTTTCATTTACTCCTAAGTACTTCAACTCTTTCAGTATTATAAATGAATTTTTTCATAACAAATGAGGAAAGAGAAAAAATATTAATTTCTGTACATAGGTCTTATATCCAGCTACCTTACCAAATTCTCTTAATATTTGTAATAGGTTTTACTAGTCTCTTGGGTTTGCTAGTATAAAATATATCACAAGCTAAAAGATAGTTTTATCTTTTCTTTAAATGTTTATAACAGTTATTCTATTTTCTTGTCTTTTTGCATTTGCTAAAACTTCCCTACCAGTGTTTAATAATGAAGGTAGTAGGCATTCCTACAGAGTTCCTGATTTCAAATGAAATGGCTTTTGCCATTTATTGTTTTGTTTTGTCTTTTTACTACTGAATGTTAGTTGTTAATATTGCTGCTGTTGTAATTAGTCTTTATCATATTTAAGTAGTTTCGTTCTGTTCCCATACCTTCCTAGTCTTTATTTAGGAATTACTACTGAATTTTTCAGTAGCAATTATATGAATAATATATATAGAAACCTTTCAAATATTTTCTCAGCTTATATTACGATGACCATGCAGGGGTTCTCCTTCAGTTTGTTGATATAATGGGTAAGATTAACGTATTTTATGAACATTGAACCATAGTTCACAGTAAAACTACTCTGTCTCATCATCACATATTATTCTTTGGATACATTGTTGGAAACTAGCGGTTAATATTTAGAATTTTTGCATTTATATTCATGAGTGCAGTTGTTTTATAGTTTTGTTGAATAGATCACTTACCACAGAAGAAACCAGAAAAATGATTAAAGGGCTACCGTTTAAGTAAGAAGTCATCAGGACCAGATGGGCTCACAGCTGCATTTTTATCTAACCTTTAAATCACAAACAGTCCCCGTGTTTTCTAAACCAGTTGTTCTCAAACTTTGATATGAATCAGAACCACCTAGGGAACTTGGTGGAAAAAAAAAAAAAAAACCACAGTCACAGGCGCTACCCTACTTCAAAGAGTCTGGATCTCTGTAGGCTTTATTAGCTTTCCAGATGATTCTGACACTTGTCAAAATTCGAGAACTACCGTTCTAAACTGGTTAGTAATCCCCAATTCATTTTATGGAGCCAGCAGGACTTTAGCACCAAAATCTGATAAAGCTAGGACATGTTTCTCTCTTTAAAACGTAAATCAGATCATGTCACGCCCCCGTTTATGACTTTTGAATAACTTTACATTACACTTGGAATAAAAGCCAAATTTCTTACCCTGACCTATGAGGTCTACATAATTTGACACCTCTTGCTCTGACATCTAGGCCCCCACTTTTCTGTCAAACCCAAAAGGCTCGATTCTAATTTAGAGCCTTTAACCTAGCAGTTTCCTCTTCGGGAAGCACGCTGCCCCCAGGTGTTGACATGCTCATTCTTTGTCATTCCAGTCTCAGCCTAATGACAAGTAAGTCTTTCCCTTATTAGGTACCAGTCTCTATCACACCACCCAGCTTTATTCTTATTATAACACATATCACTACCTGATGTTTTCCTTTTCCTATATCCGCTTATTGGTTAATCGCCTCGTCAAGCCATTTCAGACTCATGGCCATACCACGTGTTCAGAGTAGAACCGCGCGGTAGGGTTTTCAAGGCTGTGACTTTTCAGAAGCAGATCACCAGGCCTTACTTCTGAGGCATCTCTGGGTGGGTTTGAACCACCAACCTTTCGGATAGTAGTCTAGCACTTAACCATTTGCACCACCCAGGGACTCTTCTCTCTCCCTGTACTAGACTGTAACCTCCATGACAACAAGGAGCTCATCTCTATTATTTGCCATGAAATTCCCAACACCTAGAATAATTCCTGGCACAGTGAGTGAATGAACCTATTTCCGATTAGTCTGTAGGCTTCTGGAAGATACAGCTATGTCTGGTTCATAGCCGTAGCCCCAGAGCTTGGTGCAAAGCATGGGCTCAGGAAACCTTTGCTGATGAACAAATGAATGCTTGTTGATTTCTACTCAGCTCCAAAAGGACTCATAATACTGGGTTGTTGATTTTAAAATATTGGTTTTATAGCTCAAAGAGAACTTTAAGACTCTAAGAAATGAGAGGTGAAACTGGCCTGAGGAAGAAGGTCCCACTAGGAGGGACAAGCTACAAATTCTCATCAAACAGCCTTCTCTTCGAGGTGTGACTACCCTTAGAACTGTAATTGCATTATAAAACTTAGACCAAAATGAGCTGTAAATGGTCATCTGGTACAGACTCTCTGCCTTCGGGCGGGTTCACCATCATTATCCTTACTTTATAGATGAAGCTTGTTAGTAACAAAAGAAAAGAGGGACCTTGGGATTGGAAAGGGGAAAAAATGAGGTAAAATACAGAAGTGGAACTAGAGTAATTTCAGCAAATTCTTGGGAGAAATAAAAATTATACTCCTGTACGTGTTGGGGTAAGAATTGTACAAGAAGGGATGGCATTGTCTGCTCAAAATATTCTGGTTTGTATTAGCATGCTTGCATGCTCTAGTAGGGTATCATTAGCTTATGCAGCCCAAAGGGGTGAGAGGAGGGAAAGCAGAGTTAATGAGAGACGGGTGGAATATTTGAGCAGGCCTTTGTCCTCACGGAGGACATGAAGAATGAACGCTACACTGAGTAAAAGAGGTGAGTTGCCATCTATTTCCACCTTGAGTTCCACAGATATCGCAAGGAGAAGACCAGAGAGGCTAAATGACTCCACCAGGACCACAGAGCTAAAGACAGAGATGAAGCTGGCAGAGTGCAGGCCCACCTTCCAGCCCAGCTCTGTCCCTGCTGCCTGTGAGTCTTGGCCAATGCCCTTCCCAGTCTTATCTGCAAAATTAGGGGGAGGCGGAGAAGAGACAGGGATTGGGGAGGTGCTATATGCTTTCAATTCAGACTGTCAAGTCTGAACTGTGCAGTGTTCTCTCAAATGAGAGCTGAGAATTCAAGGATATTGCTCAAAAGGATCCATTCTTCAAAAATCGTTAATAATTTAATCTTCCATAAGGCAATCTTTTTAGCACAGAAAAAAAAATTCAGGCTCACAAGCCTCCACAGCTCACCAGGAAGGAAATTCTTCTTCATGCTGTTTTTGCTCTTAATTAATTTAAGCATCTGTCTATTGTCTTCAGAAAATCATACCCTGCAAAAGTGAGGAAGTTAATATTTTTAAGCAGTTTGGTTTCCCACCCCTGCCCCCTCACAAGTCACACAGAAATTCTTGGTACTGGAAAAGCATAAGATATATTCTGGAACAGCTAGATGTTCGGGGTGGTGGAGCATAGGATGGTCAGAGAATAGAGGAAGAAGGGAAGGGAGGAGCAAAAGTGTAAGTTGGAGGCAGAATTTCTGCACCACAATAATACACTAAGTTAAAGAATATTGACATAATTTTTTAAGCAGAGGAATGACTGGTAGAGGTTTGGCCAGGCTCAATCCAAATAAGGAAGTCCCTGAGGCACACTCTCTAACACACTTTTAATATTGATGAATTGCCCGGGCAGAGGAGTCTCTTTACTTCACCCCTGGCCTTGGTGCTGGACTCCCATCCAGATGTCACTGCCCTGAGGAGAGGACAAAAGAGGTGTGGGAATCCCTCTCTCTGCCAGGATGACAGGGAAGGAGAGACAGGCAATGTTTTAAGTACGTAGGGTTTGTAGATAGCACCCCAGCTCACACCCACCCTTTCCTACTTCTGAATTTCTGGTCTGCAGTCATTAATACAGCATTTAGCATTTCATGTTCCAGAACAGGGTTTCCCTTGACACTATTGACACGTTGGGTCAGATAATTCTTTGTTGTGGGGACTCTCCTGTGCAGTATAGGATGTTTAGCAGTATTACCAGTCTCTACCCACGAGGTGACACAAACTGTTTGTGGTCCACTGCTAACCTAAAAGTTAGTTAAGTTCAAACCTACCATGTTAGAAAAGGCCTGGCAATCTGCTTCTTCTGTTAAGATTACAGCCAAGAAAACCCTAAGGAGCAGTTGTACTCTGCACACATGGGGTCACCATGAGTCAGAATCAGCTCAACAGTGGCTAACAAAAACAACACCCACCAGATGCCAATAGCACTTCTCCCTCAGTTGTGACATCCAGAAATGTTTCCAGACACTGCCATCTTCCCTGGGGGTCAAAATAGCCCTGGTTGAGAGCCACTGTTAGAGATTTTGTGTGCCAAACTGGCCTCTCGAGATATGATGTAAGCTCCCTGGGGACAGGGATCATGGCGTGCTCTCTTTTGTCAGTCCCACAGCTTCAAAAATCTAGTTTTAACTCTGAGAATCACCACTAAGCCTACACTCCATTATATGATTAAAAATATAAAAGGAGAATGTATATTCTCTAAATGTTTTCATACAATTTGTAGATTCTATCCCAATAATCACTGATGGTCAAAAAGCATAAAGAATCTCATATTTAGAACTTATTATAATTGACATATTAGAAACCACAAGGCTTATCAGCAACTAGGGATCACATACAATTATTTGCCAGCTCTGTCACCAACTAGCTATGTGAGCTTGGGCAAGTTGTTTAGAATCTCTGGGCCTCAGTATTCTTATTTTTAAAAGGAAGGTTTAGGGACCATAATCTCAAAGGTTCCACAATCTGTGATTCAAGTCACAGTAGCTGCACTGCACTTCTTAGTGGCTCTTACATGGAGCTCTTTCAATTGTAGTTTTGGCCGAGGCCCCAAGACAATGAATGCCAACTACTCTTACAATCCACCCACCTACCTTGGCTAATTACCTACCTCTGACCTATGAACGAAGTTGGACACGGGACAAGAGGGAAAGCTGGAGACCAGAGGAGGATTTGGAGAGGCTGTGAGTTCCAGCTCCTCTCCTCACCCCAAGGCTTTTGTAAGGGGCTTCAAGACTGCTAGGAAACTTGTTCCATGTCACGTGGAGCACGTGGGATGCATCTCACTCATGTCAGAGGAAGCTAAAAGAGAAGGGCCTGTAGCTGGCTAGGTCCTTGGACCACACAGAAACGAGAAGACAGGCTGCTGCCCTTGGACAATACCTCTGCACAGATCCTCATGGCAAAAGATCTGGGACAAGATGGGCAAGTATGAGGGAGAACTGGCTGGAGTTGTTCTAGATCCTGCCAAGAGGTTCTACTGAAAGCCTTAGGAGACCCCAGCTGGAAGAATCTCAAAGTGTGCCCCTGGATGGCCAGGGGCTGAGGCAGAAGTCTCAGGTGACCAGCTAGAGAAGGAGAGAGACCAGAACTGACTTCACTGAGCAGAGCTGAATGGGCTGTGAAGGAAAAGAGGAGCTTCCTGATTACATGCTACATGTCCCAGTGGTTAAACTTGTCCTGTGTACTCAGTCATTACATTTCTCCCCTTCTCCAGCCTTGAAAATCAGCAAAGAAAAATCTCATTACAATAAAAATCTTGTATCTTCAAAATGGTTTCCGTATTCTAGACTATAGCCTGCTCATCTCAAATAGTTAGACTGTGAACTCATTAGTGGCCAGCGACTAACATCTGATCTTTTTTCTTTTTCTCTCTCTCTCTCTCTCTTTTACTTACACAAGTGATACATGAATACATTTTACTTGTTAAAAATCCAAACAATGCTGATTAAGCAGACTCTTGTACTGTCTACCCTCTGTAATCTCAGCTCTTCCTCAGCAAAAACCATCATATCAATAGTGGTATTTGCACTATTTGCTTCTGTCCAACTTTTTGCCTCTGTGTTCACACAGACACATACAGAAATAAAAAGTTTTGTTTTCTGGTTTTTTTTTCTTAATATAAATAATATACACCCGGACTCTCTGTTAGCCCAAAACTAAAACCATTCCCGAGGCCAACTCTTCAGACAAAGATTAGACTGGACTATGGGACATGAAAGGATACTCGTGAAGAGTGTGCTTCTTAGCTCACATACATGAGACTAAATGGGCAGCTCCTGTCCAGAGGCGAGATGAGAAGGCAGAGAGGGTCAGGAGCTGGATGAATGGACACGGGAAATCAGGGGTGGAAAGGAGGAGTGTGCTGTCACAGTATAGGGAGAGCAACTAGGGCCACATAATAATGTATGCATAAATTTTTGTATGAGAGACTAACTTGAATTGTAAACTTTCACTTAAAGCATAAGAATTAAAAAAGAAGAAAAATATAAATGATATATTGTTGTATACTTCACTTTTTCACTTAATAACATTATTCCAAGGTCTTTCCCTGACAGCATGCATAGAACTAATTCATTCTTTGATTTTTAACTGATGTATAGCATTCCACAGTGTGCTTGCACCATAGATTGCATTTCTCTGCTGATGCATACGTAGGGGTTTTTCTCCAGTTTTTCACTCTTATAAACAATGCCACAGCGCAAATTCTTGTAAATGCTTTGTAATTTACATACGTAAATGTTTCCTTAGGGTAAATACTGAAAAGTGGAATTGCTCGATTAAAAGGGTATGCATATTTTAAATTTAAGTAGAAATTGTGAACTTGCCCTCCAGAAATTAAATTTACACTGTCATCTACAGTTAATGAGAGGAGTTGCTTTTTCATACCCTTTCTAATACCTGATAGTATCAGTGTTTCAGAGTTTTGCTAATACGTTGTAATTTTAATGGTATCTTGTTGTAACATTTCCTTGATTACCAGTGACCTTGTATTCATGTTTGCATCCCTAGCGCCTAGTAGAGTCACTGGTTTGGAATAAAAATACTAGTATTTTTTTTAAGGTTTTCCAAATGCAATTAAAAAAAACACACTGTTGCCATCACGTCAGCTTCAACTAATGGCAACCCCATGTGTGTCAGAATAGAACTGTACTCCATAAGGTTTTAAATGGCTGGTTTTTCAGAAGTAGTTCACCAGGCCTTTCTTCCGCGGCACATCTAGATGGGCCCAAACTTTAACCTTTCAGTTAGCAGCCAAGTGCGTTAACCATTTGCACCACCCAGGACTCCTCCAAATAAACAATAGCAAGAGTAAAAACCATATACTAGGTGATATGCTAAGAGGCATCACATAGATAATAAGACAACTAAAATTTTAGCTCAGTTCTGATTCCAGAAACTAAGTCACATTCCACTATGTCACACACAAATCTTGATTAAGCACCTGCTCTGTGCAAAGAGCTGCAAGGGATCTCAAGATGATTAACGCAGTGTCTGCTCCATGCGTAACTGGAGATTTGTCCTAAGTACAGAGAAAACATCATGGAGCGATCATTACCACTATAGCTCATAACTTACAGCTCACCAAATGCTCTCTCACCATTGTACATTTGGTACTCACAGCAACAGTTTAGGTAGAGAAGGCAGGGCTTATTTTAACACTATCCATCCCCAATTTGCAGGTGTAGAACCTGAATCTCAGAGAGATTGTGAATTGCTCCAGAGCACACAATTGGCAGGTGGTAGGAGAGATGCCCAGTGTCCAAGGAGGGGACTGGGTGGGAAAGACTTTAGAGCCCCTGAGGGAGGTCCCTGCAGGCTGGGCAAACAAAGAAGGTCCTAGAAGAGGTAGATTTTGACAGAGGCTTAGAATTTGGGCAGACTCATGGGTGGAAGGGAGCACAATGAATAAATTTGATGACTCCAAATGTCAACACCAAAGAGACAGAAAAATCAGTATTTTTAGGAGTTCAAATTCATAAAGGTAAAGAATAATCTGATAATGCAGAACAGAGCTTCATTCTCTCTTCTTTGTTGTAAATGCCGTAATTGCTCTCTTTTTGAGGTGCAATGAATCGCTTTTATATGGCCTTTCTAGCCATGGTCTTGTGTTGCTGTTAGGTGCTAGCAAGTCCATTCCAACTCATAGTGACCCTATGTACAACAGATCGAGACATTGCCCAGTGCTTCGCCATCCTCACAATTGTTGCTATATTTGAGCCCATTGTTGAAGCCATTGTGTCATTCCATCTTGTTGAGGGTCTTCCTCTTTTCACTGACCCTCTACTTAACCAAGCATGATGTCCTTCTCCAGGGACTGCTCCCTTCTGATAACATGTCCAAAGTACCTGAGACAAAAATCTCACCATCCTCTCTTCTAATGAGCATGCTGGTTGTTCTTCTTCCAAGACAGATTTATTCATTCTTTGCACAGTCCATGGTATATTCAGCATTCTTCACCAACACCATAATTCAAATGCATCAATTCTTCTTCCATTTTCCTTATTCATAGTCAAGCTTTCACATGCATATGACGTGATTGAAAATATAATGGCTTGAGTCAGGTGCATTTTAGTCCTCAAGGTGACATCTTTGCTTTTTAACATTTTAAAGAGGTCTTTTGCAGCAGATTTGCCCAACGCAATACTTCATTTGATTTCTTGACTGCTGATTCCATGGGCATTGATTGTGGATCCAAGTAAAATTAAATCCTTGACAACGTCAATATTTTCTCCATTTATCATGATGTTGATTGTTGGTCCAGTTGTGAGGATTTTTGTTTTCTTTATGTTAAGGTGTAATCCATACTGACAGATGTAGTCTTTGATCTTCGTCAACAAGTGCTTCAAGTCCTCTTCACTTTCAGCAAGCAAGGTTGTGTCATCTGCATATCGCAGGTTGTTGATGAGTCTTCCTTCAATCCTGATGCCTCGCTCTTTTTCATTTCGTCCAATTTTTTGGGTTATTTACTCAGCATACAGACTGAATAAGTATGGCAAAAGGATACAACCCTGACGCACACCTTCTCTGATTCTAAACCATGCAGTACCCCCTTGTTCTACTTGAATGACTACCTCTTGGTCTAGGTACAGGTTCCCCATGAGCACAATTAAGTGTTCTGGGATTCCCATTTTTTGAAATGTTATCCATAGTTTGTTATGATCCACACAGTCGAGTCCCTTTGAACAGTCAATAAAACACAGGTAAACATCTTTCTTGTATTCTCTACTTTCAGCCAAGATCCATCTGACATCAGCAATGATATTTCATTTCTTGTCTTCTTCTGAATCTGGCTTGAATTTCTGGCAGTTCATGGTCTTGTAACTCCCACAAAATGATTGCCTGGGTCACAGTCTTGAAAGGAATTGGTCACTCTACTATGCAAACAGGAAAATCCACCCAATAGGATTGAGTCCCTTGCAGTCCATCTAGGAAATTGGTCGGTTTTGCCATCCTGTTAGACTTCTATAAGGGCCAGTCGTACAGAGGTTCAAGGGGACCTCACTACCATCAAGAAGAGTCTGCAGATAAGCATGTCCTTTGGACCCAGAGTCCATTGTCTGAGAACCTCTTAGACCCAGAAGAGAGAGCTGTAACACTGAAGACAGAGAGACGGTGGGCTGGTCAGCTCATGTTGAGAGAGGTGGCTGCGGTGGGCTTGCTGGCCCATGGAGAGAGAGCTAAGAGACTCCATGCAGGAGGTCACTGGTGGAAGACCTCCATGAAGGAGGTTTGCCTGCTGCTGAAGTGCTGTAACACTTGCCCGTACAGGGCAGAGGACTGAGTGTGCACCCGTGCAATGCACCTCTGCCCCCTAAGCCCCAATCTCCTCTATCCCACAACCCCTCCTCCCTCCACTCCCCACCCCACTCCTCCACCCCCACCCCCTCACCTTCACCCAGCAGCATGGTGGGAGCCATGCAGGCCCTCGGGCAGCACAGGCCAAGGTAGTATGGTGGCAAGAAAGAGAACTGTGCAGGCCTGAGTAGCATGGCAGAAGCCTGCAGCAGAGGCCTAGAAGGACCCGATGGCAGAGGCCTGGGAGATCCTGTGCAGGAGTCTTCCCTTGGGTGAGGTAAGGCCCAGTGAAGACCAGTGGCAGAGCAGAATCCTCAGCAGCTGTGCAGGCCCCCTGAACAGCATGGTGGTAGCTGGAGGCAGTGGTGGCATGAACACAGCATCTGACCTAAACCACAGTGTGTCTGCCCAGCAACCTAAGAATGGACATGGGTAATTTGGGAAAGGGTTAGAATTTCCCCTTTGGGAATCTATTGTTGTTGTTTACTGTTTGCTTTCTATAATAATAATAATGGTTTTCACTTTTCCAGCACTGTTTCAGTGTCTCATGTGCCCAGCTCCATCACGGATAAAGGTAGCACTCATGGAATGGTTGACACCAGTGAGTGCACCTGCCCCATTTCTAGCAGTCTTATGGGTGTCTGAAAATTTGAGGCACAACCTGTCTGATGTGCAATGCAGATAGACAGACAGGACCTCTCATCTTCTTCCACTATCTCTAAAGTTTCTGGAATTCTAAGGATCCCTGGTGGTGAAGTAATTAAGTGCTCAACTGCTAGCCAAAAGTTCTGCAGTTTGAACTCACCAGGTGCTCTGCGGTAGAAAGATGTGGCAGTCTGCTTCTAAAAGATTAACCTCTTGCAGTCAAGTCAATTTCGACTCATAGTGACTGTATAGGACATAGTAGAACTCCTCCCATAGGATTTCCAAGGAGCAGCTCGTGGATTCAAACTGCAGACCTTCAGGTTAGCAGCCTGAGCTCTTAACCACTGCGCCACCAGGGCTCCGCACAGCTTTTGAAACCCTATAGGGTGGTTTTACTCTGTCCTACAGGGTCTTATGAGTCAGAATTGACTTGATGGCAACAGGTTTGTGTAACAGACTGTGATCTTGTGCTAAAACCAAAAAACCAAACCCATTGCTGTCGAGTCCATTCTGACTTATAGCGACCCTATAGGACAGCGTAGAACTGCCCCATAGGGTTTCCAGGGAGCAGCTGGTAGATTCGAACTGCTGACTTGTGGGTTAGCAGCCATAGCTCTTAACCACTGCACCACCAGGGTTTCTGATCTTGCACTAAAAGGTGGCTTTGGGGCTATAGGCGTCAATAGTGGGACCTGAAGCATGCCAGCTGCTCCAGCTCAGAACTCTGTGTCCCCTACTGGGACAGGACGAACCGCTATCTCTGAATTGTCTGCTCCACTTCGGCCTTTCCCCTCCACTTCTAGCTTCCTTGGGAGTAGGACCAAACTATTTTTTTCTGTATCTTGCCACTGTCCCCATCCTGTCTCCAACTGTAAGGCCTAGCACCACTGCTACCTGTATATTGAGGGCACTTACAGTTTACAGATTTGCTCTCTGGCTGAGGGTGAATACAGTTTATCCAAGACCTAAAATTTTTACAATTCAAGCAGTCCTCTATTTAAAAAAGAATACAAAATGACAAATAAAAATTAGATTAAAAATGAAGTTATTTAAAATTAGAAATGAAATTCTTGTGAATTACAAAATTTAAAAGTGGACAAATAAAATAAACATCATAAAATTCAGGCAACAGCATAGCCTTTTTGTTTTTAATTATCTACCAGATATGCTTCTATAATCATTTTTTCTACATTTTGTGGCTATATACCCTCCTATCTTCTTTTCATATAAGAATGTTTTTTTATATTTACATAGAGATTATAAAAAACAATAATTCAGTTTTTGTCCTAGGAAGGTTAATTAAAGTTGGTTTTATATTAGTAGTAGTTGGGATGCATAAACCACTTGATTTTATACACAGGCATCCTTGCTAACTGTAGCACTACTTCAGGTTTGCACTCTACAAATACAGGTATTCTGATGAATTCCATTTTGCATGATTCCCATCAAACAAAAAAGGTATGGTGAGTTTATAATCATATATGCACATTATCTAGTATATTCTCAACAGAAGAGATCTTCCACTTGACTATCAGATGAGAACTAAACATCTCACAGTTTTACACATCTGATGATTGAAAGAATTTCCTATGGACTAGCTTCTGTCTCCCAAGATTTCAAACTTTGTTTCTTTCCCACTACCCACGTAAGTCTGATGCCTGCTGCCACAGGACATATTCGTATTGCAATATGACCTCTGACCTTTGTGTCATGATGCTGATTGAGCCAGCACGTTGAACAGCAGGATTCCTGGAAACCATTTCTCCACCAAGACAAGTAGCAGTAACTTCACTATACAGGAAAGTGATAGAGACCACGTAAATATATACCACTGAACCCAGACAAAAGGTATCCTCAAATTGACTCTCCTTTGGTCAATCCCAGAAAGGCCTACAGCCATGCCATCTGTCTTAGGCTGGGTTCCCTACAGAAGCAAAACCAGTGAAATGTATATATACATAAAGAGAGAGATTTATCTCAAGGAAATGGCTCACACAGTTGCAGAGGCTGGCAAGTCCCAAGTCTATAGGTTAGGCGTCAGGCTGAAGGCTTCTCCTGACTCACGTAGCTACAGGGGCTGATGAACCCAAGATCGGCAGGGGAAGATGGCAGACTGCTGGTTCATGGGCTGCAGAGGCTGATGAATCCAAGATCAGCAGGTAAGATGGCAGGCTGCTGGCTCACAGGCTGCAGAGGCCTACAAATCCCAAGATCGGCAGGCAATATGGCATGCCACTGGCTCAAATCCCAAGAATTGGAGATCAGATGATAACGAGCTAGATCCAGGATCCAGAGCAAGAAAAGCCAGAAAGCTTTGCCAGTACGTCCATACACATTGGGTGCAGGTCATACCCACAGTGAAACTCACCTTACAACTGACTGGCTGATCACATCAGATCACATCATGGAGATGATTACATTATATAACAAAATGGAGGATAACTACATCATTACACAACTGCCAAATCACATCATTACATAACTGCCAGACCACTAAGAATTATGGCCCAGCCAAGTTGACACACAACCTTAGCCATCACACCATCTAACCCAAGGGGAAGCGTGATGGAGTGGAATCCACGTGAACATATCACCTGGGGCCCTGGAGCTGAATCTTCATTAGCCTCATGGTAAATCTACCTCTGCTCTGGCTCCTAACAGCACTACTCCCATAGAAGATATACTATAAATATTTGTAACGGCAACTGAGAAGCTGTGGAAATAGAAATAGTGGAAGCAGAAGACCTGAATTTGAATACAGCCCCTGTCTCTGACTAACCAGGTGTCTTTAGACAGGAAATTTATCTCCCCTGAAACTTAGCTTCCTAACCTGTAAAAATGGAAACAATAATACCAATCTCACACTGCCAAGCTGAGCATTAAACAAGATAATGTATGTGAAATCACCTAGTGCAAACTCAACAGGCCATCAGTGTTGCTGCAGTTACAGAAGGAATGAGCAAATTGAAAACAGGGACAAGCAGAAGTCAGGCCCCAGCTTCCTGTGCTAGCAAATGAGGTTTCTGGCTTCACAACATCTAAAGTGCCTTCAGCTCAGAAACATTCTATGATTCAAAATCCTCCTAGAAACAGTGAGTGGAGGTTTAAAGAAATAGTTACATACGATTTTTCACAGGCTAATCTGTGGCTCCACGTGGTGCAAAGAAGATTAAGGGCTCCTGGAAATCCTAACGCTGATTACTTCAAATCCATCCCAGGAGGCAAGGAGGGTGCAGCACCCACTGCTCAACATCCTGTGCACCTGCCAGGATTTTTTAGATAAGCATTTCAAGGGAAGTAACAGAAGGTGAAAGGTTTCCAGAAATCTGTGACTTTAAAGCAAATCCACTAAAGCACAGAGAGCTTACTCTGCTCACAGTTTCAATACCCAGTCTGCCCGTCCCTAAAGCTGTGGCATGGTCCTGTCTCCATCTCTTATGCCCCAGCTCCTGCTGGAAACTAATTCCTTCTGCAAACTCTGCAGGCCCGTGGAACTCAGAAAGGGCAGCCCTAGAGGCTGATCATCCCCTCACATCCTGACTTCTTTCCCAGCTTCTCCTCCAAGCTCTGCTAAAGGTAAAGAGGTGAGGATGTGTCTGCACTTAATGGAGAACATATTAAGTGACAGCTTAGATCTTGTAACTGGGTCAGGCAAGTGGTGATGTGAGTGATGCGTCTTCAAGACGGTAATCCATCCTCTCTGTCTCCAGAGAGAGGCAGATACACAGGGAGAAGAGAGTGGCAAGGTTGGAATCAGGAATTGATTAACTGGCCAGATGCAATTCACTCTCTGCTGACCCCGCAGGCTGACTCAGCTCGAGGCCTCTAGAAGTTTCCGTGGAACTTACAGCATCTGGAAGAAGCAGGATTCTAATGGCCAAAGGGGGGAGCAACAGTCCTGGAGCACTTTGCCCCATTGTAAAATCATCCTCATTGCCAGCATTTATTGTGTTGCTACTAGGTGTCAGACACATACTTTATCTCATTTAATACTCACTACCATCAAACATTGAAAAAGGTACCTGGGTGGCACGAACAGTTTGTGCTTGACTACTAACCAAGAGGTTGGCAGTTCAAGTCCACCCAGAGGCATCTCGGCAGAAAGACCTGGAAGCCTACTTTTGAAAACTCAGTCATTGAAAACCCTATGGAGCACAGTTCTACTCTGACACACACACAGGGTCGCCATGAGTCAGGATCGACTTGACAGCAACAGGTTTGGGTTTTTTTAACCATCCAACAAGATCAGTATTACTACGGAGCGGGAAAATTGAGGCTCAAAAAGATTAAAATGACTTGTTCATTGTGGCACAGTGGTTAAGAACCCGGTTGCTAACCAAAAGGTTGACAGTTCAAAATCTACCAGCTGCTCCTCTGAAGCCCTATGGGGTATACTCTGTCCTATAGGGTCACTATGAGTCGGAATCGACTTGATGGCAACCGGTTTGTTATTTTTTTTTTTTTTTAGGGTGGCACAAAGTCAGAATTTACAGCCAGGTAGGATTTTCTGATTAGTCCAAGGTTTTTGGTTTGTTTGCTTTGATAAAGGATATTTCTGCTGAGCCTTGAGCACGTGCATATGGGCTTGCCCACTGCATGACCTTGAACCCTGAGAGTGTAAGACAGCAAACATTCAGGGATCTGGAAGAAGGAACCAGAGCACAGGCTTCCCAGCAAAGTGGTCAGAAGCAACAGTGAAACAACCTGACGGTGAACTCGCGCTGTCTAGACTCAGCAAACAGACATGGGCTCAGCAATTGGCCGGCACTGAGCTCCGTTACAACCAGCACACGCTGGACTGACAAGCCAAGGGCTGTTTAAACACATCATGCATGCTTCCTTGTGACACTCTGATGTTTTTGCCTTTAGAAGCCTTTATAAGTCTCCACAGGGGCTGCTTCTGCTCGCATTTACCTCTCTGTCAATAAATCCCAACCTATGAAGCTGTCTTTGAGTCTTTCTTTGATAGTTAATCTGAAGGCCTCATCCCACAGTGCTAATCCCTCATAGGTTCAGGTTGTCCCTGCCTGGCCTGGCAGAACACTCACCTTAACCTTCCTATGTCACACAGTCTGTGTCTTTCCTTTATCAGTTTGACTCCTTTTAACTATTACCTAATTTATCTTTCCTCTCCAGGCTTAATCCCTTTCAATCTAACCTATACCTCACTGGCAGGTTAAATTTATCAAAGTTTAGTTTTGATGATGTCAGCCTCCTACATGAAAACGTTGAATAGCAGTTTTTCTTTGAATAAGGTCACACTCATTCATACCACTCTCAGCTCAAACCAAACTAAACAATCTCCTGTCCCCTGAACAGGGAGCATATCTCACTGTTGCTGGGATTGCTAGTCCACGTCTATCATCTCCTGTTGCTGGTGCTCCAGGCCTGGATGGGGATAGAGAGGACTTTGTAGAGGAAGGGAGAGCAAGTCTGCATGGTGGAAGGTTCAAGAACCTTCTGGGGAATCAAAGAACTGAGCAGGTGTCCATGAAGACATCTGGGGTCTGTCTCCAGAGAGAATCAGGAACCACAGACCAAGCCAAGCGACTGTGCAAATTCAGAGATTCAGGAGCGTTTTTGCTCGCACACGTCTGCTCCCTACATCTGTCTCTTTTTCCATAAAAACCCTCAGAACATAAGCAGCTGTGGGGCGGAGGCCAGAGGATGGTGTGGCAGCATCCAGCTCTGTAGCAGGTGGAGGAGTCCCAGAGGGAGAGAGTCGGGGGAGAACCAGGTAGAATGTCTGAGGCGAGCAGGAAGAAAAGGTCAGCTGGGGACAGAAAAATGACCTAGTGGCTGATACACTACGGGGAGAGGGAGCATCCATTTCTGGTAATTAGCTCAGCCCAGCAGTAAGTGTTCTTTGCACACCAAATAAATGAACCAGTGAACAAATGAATCCTAAGAAATGAAGAAAGCCCCTGCCGCCAAGCAGCCGTTCCATTGTTGTTTCCCTATAAATAAATAAATAAGTGCTACACATCTGGGCCTCTATACCATCTGTAAAGTGAGAAACGCAGACTACAGAGCTTCCAAGGGCTCTGCCAGCACTGATGTAATGTTTTTCCCTCCGTTTTTTTTTCCTCTTCAATACTAAATGGAAATAAGACCTGGGAAGGTGGGACCATTTTTAGGCTTGGGAGCTCACGTTCCAAAGTCAGCTTTGGAACAGACTTTATTTTAGCAAATGAAAGTAAAGTGAGAAATGAAGGTGATCTGTGTTTGTGTGTCACGTTTCTCTATTTGCTTTAAACATAGACAATAGCACATGCTGCTTCTAAATCCTCCTGATGTTTCTGAAGCTAAGAATTGCTGGAGGCCTAACATAAAAACTTAGTCCAAACTGGTTTCCTTTGTAAGAAGAGGGAATAACAAGGAAGGACGCCAGCCTGGGATGCTGGTGGCTTTTTCCCTCAGTTCTTGTCTGTCTGTGCCATCCTCAGAGCTAGAAAGCCCAAAGGTGTGTCAAGAATAATTTTGAAACAAAGAAGTGACAATGGCATGTGCTGGCTGGAGCTGAGTATTGGAGCAATAATGATCATAATTTAGTTTGGTTTCTACTTATTATTTCACAGGTTGTTAATCAACTGGAACAGAAGAAAGAAAATTGCTGGGGGAGGGAAGTAGGGAGACAAAATTACTCCAAGAAATTGGGAAATAAATGAAATGAACAACGTTCGGGCTAAAATAACTTCCAAGAAAGAACAGAGAAGAAAGGGAGCACAAATGTTTGAAGCAAGGATTTAAAGGAAATGTGCTGGCAATGGTCTCGCTTCCATTTCTTCTGAGCAGATGAGCCAGTCAGAAGCTAATTGACTGACACAGCTAATGCCCCTGTCTGTTCTCCACGAGTGAGGAGCTTATTCCTCCTTACAGGAGATCATTCCAACGCCACATCCAAGAGAAGCCAGCCACCCAGAGGAATCCTGCCTCCTGTCCAGTAGCAGTCCTATCAATAAATGGAAGAGATTCTGGAATCTTCACGTGTTGATCAATAATTAAATTTGACAAACTACAATCTGTAACTTAAACCAAAGGTCAGCAAACTTTTTCAGTCAATGTCCAGATAATGAACATATTAGACTTTGCAGGCCTTACGTTCACAGTTGCAACTACTCAACTCTGCCATTGTAGTGTGAAGGCAGCCATAGACATAAATGAATGGGCATGACTGTGTTCCAATAAAGTTTTATTTATAAAAACAGGCAGCAGGTCATAGTTTGCCAACCCTTAACTTAAACGATAACAACAGATTTTATTTGACAGCTATTATATAGTGTCTTTCTTAGCTTTCTCATTGGATGATCTCTGTAATCTGTGAGTAGAGTGGGGATTACTAGACTCATCTGGCAGACGACGAGTTGGAAGTTCACAGAAAACAACTGAGTTGTGAAAGGTCACAAAGTCTGTAGATGGCAAAAATGGGGAAGTTAACTCCTTCCCTGCCTTGGGCCCTGCACATCCGGTCAGGCTCCAAGTCCTGCATGTTCTACCCTCCCAGCATCTGTAGCTGCACAACTGCCCCCACATTACCACCATCTCCTTCCTGACCCTCTTCATCTTTCTTGTGAAGCGTCTTCTCCACCCCTTCTGTGTCTCCACACAGCGGCCCCAGTGAGCTTTATAAACTTCAGCTTTGAGCATGTCACACTCCTGCTAAAAGCCCCTGAATATCGCCCCAGGGCCTGCAGGCTAAGGTCCAACTTTCTTGGCACAGGACTCAAAGGTCTCCTGGCCCTGGCCTCTGCCTCACTTTCCAACTTCACCCCTTGCTGCAATCCCTTAAGCCCTAGTAATTTCAAACAGCATGAAGTATCCTCAAATCCTCATGCTGTGGGGCCTCTGGGGCCAGAAAACCCAGCCTCACCCTCCACCCGCTACTCATACCAGGACTTTTTTTGCTAGGGAGGCCATGATAGTATAAAACCAAACCCATTGCTGTAGAGTCAATTCCAACTTGTAGCAACACTATAGGACAGAGTAGAATTGCCCCATAGGGTTTTCAAGGAATGGCTGGTGGATTTGAACTGCTGACCTTTTGGTTAGCAGCTGAATGCTCAACCACTACAAGCTATAGAGAATATAAAAATTCTCCAGGAGTTAGAAACCCCAGGTTCTAAGTTGAGCTCAGCCAGGGACTGGTGGCCCTCTACTGGCGAGCCAGCCCTTTAGCACTCAGCTCTCATATATCTCACCTCCTGAGGATGCTTTAAGGAGCCCTGGTTGTGCAGTGGTTAAAGTGCTGGACTGCTAACCAAAAGGTTGACAGTTCAAACCCACCAGCTGCTCCAGGAAAGATATAGCAGTCTGCTTCTATAAAGATTATAGAATTGACTCCATGGCAGTGGTTTTGGTTTGGAGGATGCTTTGGAGTCCCTGGTGGCGAAAATGGTTAACATGCTCAGATTTGAGTCCACCCAGAGGCACCTCTGGACAGCAACCAACAACAACAACAGAGGCTCCTCAGAAGAAAGTCCTGGTGATCCACTTCTGAGAAATCAGCCATTGAAAACTCTATGGAGCAAGTTCTACTCTGACACTCATGGACACACATGGGGTTGCCATGAGTTGCAATCAACTCAACAGCAACTGGTAGGGTTTTTTTAATTATCATTAGTAGTGTCCCCATGATTTTAGCCATTAGAGAGATCCAGTGGGGGCGCTTCTATCTTCTCTGGATTCAGATCCCAAAGACACTTATTGAAGATCTGCTGTGTGCCAGACACTGCAACAAGCACTTTGCATGCTATCTTTTTTAACCTTAAAAAAGGACAGCAGAGAATGTCACTGTCAGATGAGTCTGAACTGTCTTTGGGTAGGTCCTGGTGTGGGGCTGGCTGGAGAGGATGCTTCTGACCCCACCCACGCAGGGGCACCAGAGCTCATATAGATCTCTATGGTTATAAAGACTCCCAAGTTGTAATATCTTCATCTGTTCGTTATCTGAAAGCTTGAGGCATGAGGGCAGAGATCTTCTTTCAACCTGTCTATTCCTAGCACAAGGTATGGTAGTTCCTGGTCTAGAGTAAACAATGAATATTTATGTACCCAATGGATAAATGAATGAATAAATGAACTTTGCAGGTAAGGAAACTGAGAAATTTTCACCCAGCCCTTTTCCAACAAAGGGTTAGGCTGATCAGAGAGGGAAAAGAAAGAAAACTTTCTTTTATCACTAAATAAGATGTAGACAATTCCCCAGATGTGTTTCCCATTATTTAGATTCCAAATGACAAAATTAGCATTCTGTAAGACTACCTGTTAATATGCTGATGCTGCATGATTTGCAGGTAAGGGGGGATAAAGTTCTTTGCGGTTGAGTTCCCCGACATTGACGAAGAATCAGTGACAGCTGACTTGACAATAAACTCCCAGCTCAGAACCCCCACAGCACAATTTTTTCAGCTATATTCAAGCCTATTGACATTATGCATACAGAAGAATGAATAGCAAAACTGTATTAATGAGGTTTTTCATAAAATGGCAAAATAAATGCAACCTGCAGCAAAACATACTAACAAGGGGCTCAGCAGAGAACTGAATTAAGATTTCACAAAATAACTAGAATGACAGGGTTCTTTTCTAGTGTGGTCATGTAGCACATGGAGAAAAAAACACCAATCCATGATTCAAACACTACGGTCTTGTGTCCTCACTCGGATCTCTGTTGTTGCTGTTGTTAGGTGCCATCAAATCAGTTCCGACTCGCAGCGACCCACGCACCACAGAAGGAAACACTGCCCAGTCCTGTGCCATGCTCACAATCGTTGTTATGCTTGAGCCCATTGTTGCAGCCCCCGTGTCAATCCGTCTCGTTGAGGGTCTTCCTCTTTTTTCACTGACCCTGTATTTTACGAAGCATGATGTCCTTCTCCAGGGACTGATCCCTCCTGACATGTCCAAAGTATGTAAGACTATGATCTCTGGCAAGTCGTTTTATTTACATAGACTCAGTTTCCTCACCTGTACTATTGGAGAGATACTCTACGCCCTGCCTGCCTCACAACGTTGTTGCGAGGGTTTAACAAGGTGATGGTTATGACCTCTTCTTCTAAACTGTAAAGAACTATAAAGGGTACAGAGTTACACGATCATTCACGCATCTGTTAAATCCAACAATTATTTTTCACTGAAGGGCAGCACGATGCTTCCCATGTAAGACAAATGTGGCAAAAGTTTTGCTTTGAACATTTGGCCCTTCTGTTTAAAATGAAACATAAATGCATTTGCTAGCATCAAAACATAATCGGGGAAAGGCTAACACGACAATGAAATGTCATATGCTAACAGGAGCTCCCTCAGGGATGATGTATCGAAATTAGATCTCAAGCAGTCCGTTCTGCCCAAAGACTGATCAATTTGTAAACATGATCCTCACTCACAATAAACATCAAAACCTCAATCACGTATTTTCCAGCTTTCCTGGAGCATTCAAATTAAGCCAATCAATCCAGCAAGCGCTAATTGACCACTGACTCTACATCAGGCCCTGTGCTGGGAGCTGAAAATTCAAAGAGCATTACAATGAGGTTCTGAACTCAGTCTAACAGGGAAGCAGTGGAGAAAATAAAGTATTACAGAACATGCAAGAGGAGCTAGCATGGAGGTGTGAACAAAATTCTGAGGAAGCAGAGAAAGGGAAACCATTTTCTGTGTATTTGTGGGCAGTAATCTTCCAAAACACCAGTAACATGGCGGTCCATTGGGTAGTTGGACTGGTTTCCTCATGTGTTCCATGTTGCTATCTGAGGCATTGAGAAGTCCCGCCCACACTCCCACGCAAAAATATCTTTTGCCAAAGTCTGACATAAAAGCCTGAAACCCTCTATTGGTGGGTTTCAGATAAAGGATTGTCATTTCTAGTCTTTTCAAATCCCTGTCTAGTCAGGGCTGGGGAAGGAGAAAAGGAATGTTTCTTGAGGGTCTACTCTGCTGGGCTCTGCCCTATACCACCTCTCATATGTTATCTCACTTAATCTTCATTACAGTACCATGAGATGGGTTATATTAATCCAGTTACAGATGAGGAAACTGAAGCTCAGAAACGTTAAGTGACTTGTCCAATGTGGCACAGCTAGCAAATCCTGCATTCTCCACTTCAAAGTCTGAGCTTTTCCAAACACTGTACCAGCTCGAGTATCAAGCCCTTCTCAGCGTGGAATGAATGGTTTGAAATGGTTTTTAGAATATCATCCTCAGTAACGCTGAGCACTCAGACTGAGGAATCGGAGGTTCTGATGAAGAGAAAAAGCAAGCTCTTGGGATCTGAAATAGTCAGTTGAGATGACAATCCCCAGTGAGGAGCCTGGGGTAGAACAAAGAAGGGAACAAAGACAGACTTCAATTACCGCAGAATTTTCCCCAGTTATCATAATCATAAAAGTGTAAAGTTCTTGGTATGTAGTGAATGTTCATTGAGCAGTAGCATTTTATTTATTACTGTTCTATGAATGTGTTCACCAGAGTCCCTGTAAAAAAAACCAAACCCTTTGCCTTTGAGTCTATTCCAACTCATAGTGACCCTATAGGACAGAGTAGAACTGCCCCAGAGGGTTTCTAAGAAGCAGCTGGTGGATTCGAACTGCTGACCTTTTCTGTAGCAGCTGAAGCTCTTAACCACTGTACCACAGTCCCCAGGGCTACCCAAATCTCTTTGTTGTGGTTATTCTTAAATATGCAAGAGCTGTGTCCCCTAAATCCTCATCTTACAATAAGAAACCTGAGATCAGAGGAGTAATCTCATTACTGATACCTAAAACCTGGAGATCCCTTTATCACTGGCATTATGGGAGAAGAACACTGAGAATTCTGGAGAATTCAGGAAAATTCTGGGCTCAGCTCTACCTTCACCTTCCTAAGGAACCTTGTGCAAGCCTTCTTTAACTCATCTATAAAATGGGGGTTCTCCTAGTTAAATCCTTCTCAGTACAGGGCAAGAAATAACCAATTAATATAATTGTTATGAGGATGAAAGTACATTATTTCATTGAAAAAGCATTGGTGCTAACCTACTACATGGCAGCCAAACACTGTTTGAGGTGCTGCAGAGATCAATCACTCACAGTCAGCTGGGAGGACAGCAGCCCCTGCCTGCCTCCCCTGCAGGTGTCAGGCTCCAGTAAGAGAAGGGCACCAAAGGTACAAAACTTGAACCTTGGAGAAAATTGCGTGACAATTATATTTGCTATCATCTTGGCCTCTCAAATTTTGCCACACTTGAATCTAATCCTTCTGATAGCCTATGGACGTGCTTTAAGTATTCACGTTTTATAGATGAGCAAAAAAGGAGGCCTAGTTGCAGAGTGGTTAACTGAAAGGTCAGCAGTTCAAACCAACAAGTGGCTCCATGGGAGAAAAGATCTGGCCATCTGCTCCCATAAAGATTACAGCCAAGAAAACCCTATGGGGCAGTCCTCCTCTGTCAGATAGGGTTGCTATGAGTTGGAATCAACTTGACTACATACAAGATCAACAACGACATAGATGAGCAAACTGAGGCTCAGAGGCATTTGGTGACCTGCCCAGGAAAAGAAAATAGTCAAGTGTAGAAGCAAGGAGCTTGAACCGAGGTCTTTCTGGGCCTGAAGTATAAACTCTGACTGTTCCTGAAATGTCTCTGGTTTGTTGGCCATCTCTTTTATCCATAATTTTCACTGTTTTTTTCCATATAGGACTCCAGTATTTTTTTTTAACTTTTTATTTTGAAATAATTTTAGATTTCCAGAAAATTTGCAAAGATAGTAGAGTGTTCCTCCAACGATTTAAAACTATTTGAATTACTCCAGTTTTTCAACTAAAATGTTTTGTGCTCTTCTGGAACCCCATCCAGGCCAACACGTTGCATTTAGTCATATGTCTCATTAGTGTCCTCAAATCTGTGACAGCTTCTCAGTCTTTACTTGTCTTTCATGACACTGACACTTGAAAAGTAGTGATCAGGAATTGTGTAGACTATCCCTCAATTTGGTTTTGTGAGATATTTTCTCATAATTAGATTAAAATCAAAAAACAAAACCAGTTGTCATGGAATCGACTCCTACTCATGGTAACCCCATATGCATCAAAGCAGAACTGTGCTCTATAGGGTTTTCAACACGGGTGATTTTGTGGAAGTAGATCGTCAGGGCTTTCTTTGGAAGTGCCTCTAGGTGGACTTGAAACTCCAACCTTTACAGTTAGCAGTTGAGTGAGTTAACTGCACTACCCAGGACTCCATGATTAGACAAACGATATGGATTTTGGGGAAGAATACCACAAGGTGAGGTGCCCTTATCACATCATATAGGGGCTCCTGACATCAACATGACTTATCACTGGTGATATTAACCTTAATCACTTGACTATGGTGCTTTCTGATTTTTCCTTCCGGTACTCTATTTGTTAAAAGCAAGTCGTTAAGTATAGCCACATTCAAGGGGAGAGGTATTAAGCTCTGCCTCCTGGAGAAAGGAATATCAAAGAACTTGGAGCCATATGCTAAAACCATCACAGTAATTAGTAAATTTGAGGTGAGACATTTTAGGTCTATGCACATATCTTATTTCTCCTTAAAGTTTCACCCACTAATTTTAGAATTTATCAATGAATCTTGCCTGCAGCCATTATAACTGTGTTGTTCTAGTGATAATTTTTATTTCCTGCTGTTACTTGCTATTCAAATGTTCTTAGCTTGGTGGTGGTGGGGCGGGGTGGGGGGATGAGCGCGTGCTCTCTCTTAAATTCTGATTAGGGTCCAACTTCAGGTTTGTACCTCATTCTTAGGTCCCTGGAGTGTGGGCTTCTGGGTTCTCCTGCAGTTGTGGGCTCAGCACTTACCCCTGCTCCTCCCCAGGGAAGAGTGGTCCTGCCCCTCCTCTTTCTCCAGCTGCAGTGTGCATTCACCAGTGCCCTAAAGCCAGCAGAATGGCCCTTCCCTGCTGCCACGTTAAAACTTCTTTTTTTCCCTATAGTGGAGATCCAGGGGAAGGGTGGGACTGAGGTGAGTTTTTTGTCCTTCCCACATGGCAGCTGTTCCTCACCCCCAGGTGTGCACCACAGTGGACACTCCTTAGAGCCTGTCCAGATCTTTTCTCTGAGAGCCTGGTGAGGTTCATGGACAAGAAGCCTGCAAGGGGATGCAGAGTCACCCAATTTCATGGCCTCTAAGGGTTTCACGCCATCCTATCAGTCTTCACACAGCCTTCACAATTGTCAGCTACTCTAGCTGAACTCTTCTGACTGGTGTCCATTTGTGTCTACCCCATGGGAGCATGCGTTCACATCTTCTCTCTTCCTGTAGGCAATCCCTCCTTGGATTTTCAGTAAGTAGATACCACTGGGACCTCAGGTCTCTGATGGATTCAAAAAGAGATGTGAAGTAAGTCCAGCACTTCTTCACTGTAAGAGCAGTAGCAATACTCCTTCCAGATCTCTACATCCAGGGACGGGAAGTTGGATTCAGTATCTTTTTACAGCTAATTTTTATTTTTGTTCTTAAATGAGCTAAAAACTTATCTTAACTGGAATGTCTTATTCCAATTCACATAAATCTTTAAAACTTTAAAAACAAAACAAAACTTTAAAAACTATAATCATAAGCCTAACTCAACCTAGAAGTCTTTTTTAACAATAGTACACACATAATTATAGAAATGGGGGGTGGGTATCACTTAGACCCAACAAAGACAAACTGAACACTCCTTTGCTCTGTAGGCTCCTGAAGCAATTATAATGAGAATAATTTGAAGGGGGCAGAAAGAAAGCTTCCCTTCAGAAATAACAAGAAGCTACTGTAACTATGCGGAGATGGGGAAGTCATTCTATTTTTATTTTATTTATTTTCTTTTTTTGCCATTTTAATACTGAGAGTGGTTTTATTTTTAGTTCACCTTTAAGTAGCCGTGCAGAAGAAGGGAGTCTGAGTCAGTTCAAGGCAGGGAAAATAGCTATTCAAGCCAACCCTATACCAACTATAATCTGTAAGGTGGTGAATGGAGATGGATTTAACTAACGACTAACAGCAATAGAGAGACCTGGTGGCCCAGTGGTTAAGAGCTCAGCAGTTCAAATCCATCAGCTGCTCCTTGGAAACCCTATGGGGTAGTTCTACTCTTTCCTATAGGGTCGCTATGAGTCAGAATCGACTTTACTGCAAAGGGTTTGGGTTTTCTGGGTTTTTTTTTTTTTTTTTTTTTTTTTTTAATAGCAATAGGGGCACTAGGAAAGGCTCACCAAGGTTACTAGGCCTTGAAGGGTTGGGTTCAAAGAAGCAGTGTGGAGAAGGAGGAGTATTCCAGGCTGGGCAAAGGCACAGAGTCACAGCAAAAAGGCTGCAAAAAGACCTCAGGACCTGTGAAGTATGGGCAGGGAGCAGCAGGAGAGAAGCCTGGGGGCCTGCGGGTGGGGTTCTGACACCTGGGCCAGGCAGTGTTGGGGATTTGCACTCTAGGCTTCTGAGCAGGGGAAGGGCCGTTAAAAAGATCCATCGTTTGAACAGGATGGATCGAAGCAGGGAACTCAGATGGAGCTATAGAGTCCAGAGGTGGAGCAATCAGCGTACCTGTGAGGATATAGGCAATAGGATTGAGAACGGGGAAGAGACTTGAGAAACATTATGAAGGTTGAGGAAACCCTGGTGGCATAGTGGTTAAGAGTTTGGCTGCTAACCATAAAGGTCATCAGTTCAGTTCCACCAGGCGCTCCTTGGAAACCCTATGGGGCAATTCTATTCTGTCCTATAGGGTCGGACTCAACAGCAATGGGTTTGGTTTTTTGTTTTATGAATGCAAGGAGAATGGAATGTTTTGCCTGCATATAGCAAACCAGGAGGAAGGAGATAAAGATGACTCAGGTTCTAAGCCTCACTCTGCCCTTAGCAAAAATGAAGTGCTAGTGGAGGGGCAGGTGGCTGAGGCAGAACAAGCAACAGGTAAAAGTGTTATCAGGCATGTGCAGGTGGGGTAGCCTGGGCACCATGAAAGAGAACACAAGCTGGACAAGCAAGTAGACCTGGTTTTTGAGCCCAGCTCTGCCACTTACTAGCTGTGTGACATTGGGCAAGTGACTTAACCTCTCTGCCCTGGTTTCCTCAACTGTAAAATGGGGTTACTGACCTCAAAGCATTTTGTAAAGTCTAAATTAGAAAACTTATGTAAGATGCTTAGCATGGTGCTTGGATCCTAATGTGAGTTTTTTTTTTTTTTTTTTAATTTTTTAAATTCAGCAAATGGATACTGGAATCTGCTATGTGTCAAGTACTCTGCTCAGCAGTAGGGGCACAGCAATGAGTGAAGCACACATCGTCCCTGCTCTCCTGGAAATACGAAGCATCAGGTATTAGACTAGTGGCAAGACTGGCCCTAGAGCCTGGGACAGGAATGAGCTGACAGGTAGAATAAAACAGCCCCAGCTTTGGAGAAAGGAGGGCAGAGGAGGCAAGAAGGCAAAGCCTGGCCCCACACACAGTTCCATCTCCAGTCCATCCAGCTGGTTAAGAGCGTCAGCCCTAATGCTCTCTGCCTGCCCATAAAGGTCCTTGGGCAGGACACACTGAGGCCTAGGCCCAGGCTGGGAAACAGCCCCAACGTTTCCTTTTATCCACTTCAAAATATGCCACCTTCTCCCTAACCCAGAC
Source organism: Trichechus manatus latirostris (assembly GCF_000243295.1). NCBI lineage: Eukaryota > Metazoa > Chordata > Mammalia > Sirenia > Trichechidae > Trichechus > Trichechus manatus. The sequence continues at coordinate 2,866,273 of NW_004443959.1, read as the reverse complement.
CCTCATGGGTTTTCCCAGGACATAAGTGCTAACCAGCTTTTCTGGAGTTAGAGAGCAGGAAGGCTTTAGGCTCTGCCTGGCTGGACTCTGGCCCCCTCCTCTCCTCACTTGAGAACTACCTGCCGCCTCCATCCCACAGCAAACACTAAAGCGCTAATTCCTGGTCCCGCTTCAGATGTAAGGAGGCCTGCCTGGCTCAAGGCTAGAGACCACCATCCGGTAAGCCTGGCTGCCTCTCCCACTCTGACCTGGGGCCGGGTCCTAACAACTCAAAACAGTTTCAGTAGAGTCAATTCCAACTCATGGCGACCCCACGTGTGTCAGAGGAGAATTGTGCTCCACAGGGTTTTCAATGGCTAATTTTTCAGAAGTAGATCACCAGGCTTTTCTTCTGAGGTACCTCTAGGTGGACCCCAACCTCCAACTTTTCAGTTAGCACCCAAGCATATCAACTGTTTGCATCACTCTGGGAGTCCTTTAACAACTCGGCTACTTTCTTGTTCCTGAGACCTTGCTCCCTGCAAGCAGCTTGTTCTGTCTCGGTTCCCTGCCCTGCATCAATCTCTTCAGTCAGCGTGTATTCCTTGAGTTTTACACTGAGTAGATACTGTACTACACTGTAGTACACGTTAGGGTTTTATAGAACAAGACACTGTCCCTCCCTCAGGGAGCTGCCCCTGTAATTGTCATGGCAATGACAGGCAATTGTAAGGCACTGTGCTCTGGTGACACAGTGGTTAAGAGCTCATCTGCTAACCAAAAAGTCGGCAGTTCGAATACACCAGCTGCTCCCTGGAAACACTATGGGGCAGTTCTCCTCTATCCTATAGGGTCACTATGAGTTGGAGTCGACTCGACGGCAATGGGTTTGGTTTTGGTTTGGTGATAGGCACTATGACAGACAGAAGGGAGTGCAGGGCGGGGGGCAGGGGAGGGAGAGTGAAGAAAAGAAGGACCCCACCCAGCCAGGAGCTCCTGGGTGTCTAATACCTGACACCTAAGCTGAATCCCAAAGAAAGAGTAGGAGTTGATCAGGTGAAGAGGCTTTGCAGACAGGGAAAGAAGCCACAAGTGAAGAGGGGATGAGATACTTAAGGAACTGAAGCTGTTCAGTATGGCTAAGCATTCCTCCCAGACTGAGACCCGGCCTTGTCTATCAGTTCCACCCAGACTTAAAGCCTGCACCTGGAGCCCCGCCTCCAGCACCCACGGCTCACAGATGCCAATCACCTGCCTGCCAGGAGCTCCTCTGTCACCTGCCCCATGCCCTTGGTTGCCATGCTTCAGCTGCCTGCAGGGTCACCACTAGTCCCTCCTGCCAGGCCTCCCAGATGACGACCACCTGCTAGGGCTGCTTCCTCTCCTTTGTCATTGTCCTCTCTGGAGGCCATGCCCTCTGGGTGCCTTCCCATCTCCCACAGCTGGGAGCTACACACACACATACACATTCACACACCCTCACCAGCCACCTCCCATGTCTGTTCTCTGTCTGCGAAGAGCTTAGTGCCTGCTCAGTCAGTGCTCAGTGAATGAAACTCAGCAGCTCCTCACTCTCCAGGCCCCATGCTCTCTGGATCTGGCCATTCTGAGCTCTGATAAGAAGAGAATGACTGTGCATGTAGAAATTTTTGAAATGGTGTGTCTTTGGCTATGTATATTTTCACCAAAAAAAAAAAAAAGGTTTAGAAGGGAGAGGGTTGACATGTTGTGGGGTTGTTAACCAATGTCATAAAACAATATGTGTACTACTGTTTCACGAGAAACTACTTGTTCTGTAAGCCTTCACCTGAAGTACAATAAAAAATTTAAAAAAAAAAGAGAATGAGTTTTGCTGGGCTTCCTGGGGTCTGGAAACAACCCTCCTTCAGAATGTCAGTGCAGCAGGCCTGGGAACCTAAACCAAGGCCATTTTCTCTCTGAAATGGAACAAAATTCCCAGTCAAGGCTGGGAGGATGGATGGATGGAGGGCCCCCCGCCATCTGCGCGTGTTCCTCTGGGGCTGCTGTCAGACAATGGAGACAAGTGCCTGCTGCCTCCCGACACAGTATTGCAAGGCGAGCGCAACCACTGTGCCTGTAGCCGCTGAGCCTGGGGACCTTTCAGGGGGCCTTGTAAATAAGCTGGTGACAGGGCCGGAGGCAGCCCAGCGGGAGCCTGGGGAGCCAACGAGAGAGGCAGACAAGAGCTGGAGTGTACCTTTGTCTGTGGTGCCTGTGTGTGTCAAGCAGTGATGTGCCAGCTGCCAGCTGTCAGCTTGCTGCAGCCCAGACGGCCCGGCCCAGCCCAGGCCGTGCAGTTAGAGGCCTTCAGTGCCCTGGCCTGGGAGCCCTGAGAGCTGGAACGTAGCGTCAACTGCAATTCTAACTAGAAGTGTGACTTCAGGCAAGTCCCCTCTCCTGTCTCGGCCTCGGTTTTATCATCTGTGAATGAGACCCAAAACTCCAGCTCTCTTTCCCAATGTGAGGTCTTGTGACTTGCTTCCCATGTCAGCTCAAGTGGCCGCTGTTCAGTAGCCCTATCCCAGACACTATCGCAACACACACACCCCAAAATTGAAAGCATTCCCCTCCTTCCAATTCCCATGACACTTTATGTAAGTTGGTATTGTTAGGTGCCGCTGAGTCAGTTCCAACTCATAGCAACCCTCTATACAATAGAACGAAACACTGCCCAGTTCTGTGCCATTCTCACAATCATTGCTATGCTTGAGCCCATCGTTGCAGCCGCTGCGTCAATGCCTCTCTTTCTCTGACTCTCTGCTTTACCAAGCATGATGTCCTTCTCCAGGGACTGGTCCCTCCTGATAACATGTCCAAAGAATGTGAGACGAAGTCTCTCCATCCTTGCTTTTACGGAGCATTCTGGCTGTACCTCTTTCAAGACAGACTTGTTTATTCTTTTGGCAGTCCATTGTATATTCAATATTCTTCACCAGTACCATAATTCAAAGGCATCAATTCTTCTCTGGTCTTCCTTACTCATTATCCAGCTCTCGCATGCATATGAGGTGATTGAAAATACCATAGCTTGGGTCAGGTGTACCTTAGTCCTCAAAGTTGACATCTTTGCTTTTCAACACTTTAAAGAGCTTTTTTGCAGCAGATTTGCCCAATGCAATTCGTCATTTGATTTCTTAACTGCTGCTTCCATGGGCGTTGATTGTGGATCTAAGTAAAACGAAATCCTTGCCAACTTCCATCTTTTCTCCATTTATCAAGATGTTGCTTATTGGTCCAGTTGTGAGGATTTTTGCTTTCTTTTACTTGAGGTGTAATCCACACTGAAGGCTGTAGCCTTTGATCTTCATCAGTAAGTGCTTCAAGTCCTCTTCACTTTTAAGAAACACTTTATATATACTTCTTTAAAAAATTTTAAAAAAGAACACTTTTAAACTTATTTTTTTTAATGAGATTTATCTCTGCTATGGGTCCAAATATTTGGGGAAAAATTGCTTCAAACCTCACAATTGTTCAGATTTTAGAGAGAAATGGAATGCATACAATATACATTATGTAAGACCCCAGCAGGGTTTTAGGCGGCATCCCACCATCAAACATATTAGCATTTCTGCAGCAAAGCATAGGATTATAAACAGTATTTCTCAATTCAGATCAGAAAAAAAAAAAAATTGGGATTGCTGATAAGCGGTTGTGAAGCTACTACATCAGACAGTGATCTTCTTAGCAGCTCAAGTTGAGGGGAACTCCCTTTTGGAGCCCTGGAGCCAGGGTACAGGCCCATCATGATGAAAAGGGTTTATGCAAACATGAGCAATCGCAGTGTGGCAGAGCAGAGGGGCATTCCCTAGCCTCCGTGTCTGGAGCCGAGGTTCAATAGGGTTTCCATCTTTTACCACGTGTGCTTGGACAAGTGCTATAACCTGAGTTTTCTTGTCATTAAACAGAGATCGTAACACCTACCACAGGGTGGTAAAGATGAAATGAGACAAGGAATGAATGAAGGAGGTAGGTGAAAGATCTTTGCTGAAGAGAGTGATAGGAATGTAAAGAAACCACAGCGGGGAGAAGGCTGAACCCTGGAATTTCTTCCAACCTAGCTCTTACTACTCCATGGGGATCAGGGGGTCCAGGTCTGAATCTTCCCCTATATGGTGAGCTTGGACAGACACTGAGCCTTTTTCTCCACATTCCCAATATCTAGCAGAGAGTCTTGCACATGATGGGGTCTCAGTAAATGGTTGTTGAATAAATGAATGATAGAATGAATTATCGAGGATGCGATCAACAATTATCTGGTGGCGGAGTAGTAAACACATCACAGGTCCGCCGGTTCCCGAGACAGTGGCCTCTTGTTAGGCAGCCTGTACACCAAGCAGCCAACCCCCACCAGTCAAAATCAACATGATCACAGCTGCAGGACTAGTCACTCATCAGTCAGAGCCCTGAACAGAATTGTGTGAAGGAAGCCTGTCAGGTGAAATGTGTGGAATATACAGCCGAACGTGGATTTCACAGAGGTGAAAAGAGAAGAAAGCAGAGTACAGATGCTGGTAGAAGCACGGGGTCTCCAACAGCTGGCTATGAATTGCAGCTCTGCCACTTACCAGCTGTGGTCCTGGGACAAGGGACCTAAGCCTCCAAGGACCTCAGTTCCCTCTTCTGTATGACAATAATAGTAAAACCTGTCTCACAGGGTTGTTGTACATATTAGAAGCACAAAGGAAGCCACCGGAAGGAAGCTGTTATTATTAAACTTTGCTCTTTAGTACAAGATAGACTCTTACACATTGCCATAATTAGGTTAATTGATATAATATGTGTTGCAATTAAAGCACCTGTATCTGTCTTCGGCATTTTAGCACCTATCACTTGATGCCATCCGGAGTGTCACTGTGGAACTTCTATTGAGTTGGTGATTGATGGACGGCAGACACCAATTAAGGAGTAACCCAGATTTATTTTGTCATTCTTGTCTCTTTCTGGAAATCTTTCCCTACTCTCTCAAAATGTTCAAACCCTACCCATTTCATTTCAAGACCCAATTAAAATGAGGCCTTCTTTTCCCCTTAGCTGCAGATGCTCTCTCCTCCTATGGTTCTCCTGTAAGGTTCTGGTCACTGTGGTATAGTGACCATGGACTTGTCTCCTCTCCCTTCTTGACTGTGAGCATCTTGAGGGCAGAGGTCAGGTCTCACTCAGCTTTGTCTCTAGAGCTCAGCACAGAGACTGGCACTTAAAAAGCCCCAGCAACTAAGCAACCCGGTTCTATAAAGCCATGGAGAAAAAAAGACCGCTACATACTGAGATGGAAAAAGCAAGCAATCAAAATAGGTTGCTTCATGCTTACTTTAGTAACACATATACGAAACAGTTGCTGGCATCCCTGTACACCTCTCTTTCCAGCAGGACCATTTACATACTAAGACCATGCCCATGTGCTTTTCTTGACGGCTGTGGTTTTCAAACTGTGGTGTGATACTTCTAGAGGTCCCAGAAGACTTTCCCAGGACTCACAGGGAAAGGAGAATGTGGATGGAGTCAATTTCCCAATCCTGACTTCTAAATAGTCTTTTCTGAAATTCTGCCCAAGAGCACACGCATGGTTGAGGCTGGAGAAATCATGATGGCTCTTATCTCCCATCTCCCTTTCACAGTCATCTTCTTCCCGCTATACAAAAGAACAACATAACCCTCACTCATCCCAAATCTTGCCACGTCACATTGCCTCTGGTGCACAGAAAACGGGAACACTGCAAATACTGGTGTCCAGAAGCCTCCTGGAATCATGGCACTGTAAACGATGGTCCATCTCGCTAAGACATCACTTCCAATAAAATTTACTTTTCTGTAGTTAATAGGTATAAAAATTTGCAATATAGGTATGTCTTTCTGATAAATTGCATATTAATAATAACTATAAGAGTAATCCAATACAGAAAAAAAATGTTAACACTTAAGAGCCTTAATAGATAAGGAAATTTAAAAATTTAAATTTCAAATTATGTACATATTTTTGTTGCAAGGATGTATGATAGGATGATCAATAAAAGACTTCCAAGCATAAAAATATATTACTTTAAAATTCTGAAGAGGAAGAGAAATAGAATGTCAAAGAGAAAAAGGAATCATGTAAATTTGCAACAGTTAAAAAATAGTTTATGGTTTTGTTTTTTTAATGGATGATAGTGGACATAAAATCACTATGCTTTTTATATTCCATTAAATCATTACACAATTGATGCCTTTGAGTTATGGTGTTGGTGAAGAATATTGAATATACCACGGACTGCTAAAAGAACAAACAAATCTGTCTTGGGAGAAGTACAACCAGAATGTTCCTCAGCAGCAAGGATGGTGAGATTACGTTTCACATAGTTTGGACACGTTATCAGCAGGGACCAGTCCCTGGAGAAGGAAGCCATGCTTGGTAAAGTAAAAGGTCATCAAAAAAAGAGGAAGAACCTCAATGAGATGGATTGACATAGTGGTTGCAACAATGGACTCAAACATAGCAACGATTGTGAGGATGGCACAAGACCAGGCAGTGTTTCCTTTTGTTGTACGTAAGGTTGTTATGAGTCAGAACCGACTCAACGGCACCTAACAACAACAACAACAAATACATTACAGGAAGGGATGGAACACTTTTGTTACACAATGTTAATATTTTACAGTAAGCCAGAAATTATATCATATGCATCTATTTATATGTTTGATTAAAAAGCTTAGATATCAACCTAAGTATATTAATTTTAAAATTACTGTCAGGGTATGCCACAGTCCTCTAATCTGGACTCCTAAATTTTAACAAATGATCTGCTGAAATCAAAGACAGCAAAAGTAAAATAAGAAAATACTGACTATGAAATATAAAGTCAATAAATTTAACAGGGCATATGTAGAGGATCAGGGCATGAGGGAAATATAGGATACAGATTCTAGCCCTGGCTCTATCTCCGAGTCACTCTGTGACCCTGAGCAAGTCCCTTTCCTTCTCTGAGACTCAGTTTACCAACAAAATGAGGAAACTGGGCAAGGAGTTCCATAAGGCTCTTTGTATGGTTTAAAATACTTCATCACCTAATTTCCTGGAAAGCAGCACCACCTCAGAGAGGTGGAATAACCTACAATTGTCTTGGTCTGAATTAAACTCCTCAGACATCATCTTAGGAACAAAACTTTCTCCGTGCCTGGGTCTTCTGGAGAAAGAAGGGACAAAAGAGGCCTGGTGTGATTTTCCTACAAATTCTTGGGGGTCTACTTACCAAAAGGAAATGTCCTACAGCTTATTTGGTGGCATCCAAGCCTTCCTAGCCTGCACATTTGTCCCAAAACCAACGAAAGAATGAAAGAGAGGAGAGAAGAAAGAGTCTAGACATCTATTCTTTCTGGGTCTAACTTCAGATCCAGGAAGCAACAACTGAGACAGCTTTACTTGCCTCCTCCCAACATAGTTTAAAAAAACAAAGCCTGGCCGATTGCTGGACCTTTTTTCTTTTCGATTCTTGGCCACAAAAACTAACTTTTTATTGAAGGATAACATACTTACAGAAAAGTGCACAAATCATACATGTGTAGATTGAGGAATTTTCACAACCTGAATACACCCAGGTAGCCAACAACCGGATCATGAAACAGAACATCCCAGAAATTCCCTTGGTGCCCCCTTCTGGTTACCATACCCTCAAGAGAAACTACTGTCCCTACTTCCAACAGCATAGATTAGTTTTGCCAGTTTTGTACTTTGCATAAAAGGAATCATAAAGTACACACCCTGCCTTATCTTGCTCAACATTAGGCTTGTGCTATTCATCCATGTTGTGGTGTGAGGTTGCAGATCATTCATTCTCATTGCTGTGTAGGATTTCATAGTGTGAATATGCCATAATTTATGTATCCATCTAACATAGGCATTTGCGTACTTTGCAGTTTGGGGTTAAGATGAAGAGTGCTTCTATGAACATTCTAGTACATGTCTTCTAGTGAACATACGTACACAATTCTGTTGAGTATATACCAAGGAATGGAACTGTTAGGTCATAGGGCATGTACATCCTACCCCAGGTGTCTCATGAAAGAATAAGAAATTTATTAGATGGAGTTTGGAGGATCAAATAATTGACAGGAAGCTAGAAGAGAGACCTAGCAAGGTGGATGGGAGGTGAGACAGTTCTGTGGGGCCAAAGAAAGGAATAGGAATGGTCTGCCCAGGACTCTGCCATCCCTGAACATTGTCACCAGTGGACACCACCATCCCTTCAGAGTGCCAGCCCTGGACACCACCACAGCGACCATGAAATTAGACTCACATTCCTTCATTTCTGTGTCACTTGCTCCAGGTTCACAGTCCCAAGCGGAGAGTCCAAATAGCCCCTCCCGGGTCACTGGTCACTTCCACTGGTGCAGTGCTGGCAGGGGGTGCACCTAAGAGAGGGAAACGATCTCCCTATCTCAGCTTCCACGGGGGAAAAAAGCTTGAGACGAACCCAGTGGAGATCTGATGGGGGGAAAACAAGAGAGAACAGAGTTATACGAGCCAAAGAAGAAGAAGATTTCAAGAAACAAGATATGATCAGCAGTGCTATCTGCTGCTGAAGGATCAAGAAAAGTAAGACTGAGCTAAGAAAACTAGTAACTTCCCAGAAAGAACAGTACAGTGCAATGGGCAAGATGCAACCCAGATTGCAAGGAGAAGAAATAATGAGTCCTTCTTCTTCCTTCTCCTGGTCATCTTCCATACTTCTCTCCTTGAACAATTCAGTCCTAAAACCACTGGGTGGGGCTGGACAAGGTGGGAGTGGTGGTAGAGGAGCTCATGTCTCAGTGAAGGGTATGGGCTCCAGAAAAAGGTGAATGAAGTATCCACAGGGCTGGGACTGTGTGGGAGTTGGCGTGAGGAGTGGTTCGGAGCAGGGTGTGGGAGCCTGAGCCACATGGGAGGGTAGCCACCTGGGGATCTGTGATACAGCCCAGCAGAGGGTGTGAGAGTCTGAGTGGGGTGAGGAGGCCATCTGCGCAGTAGATGGCAATGCTGGGAGGCTGGTTACATACAGGGGCATTGATCACATATGAAAACCTGCTAAGGACAAGGAGGGTCGGGTTTCTCACTATTAGAGAAGGGAGTTACAAATATGGAATGGGAGAAAACTAGAATGGGTCTTTTGTGCTGGATTGGAATCATAGATATTGTGTGAATTTATGGTTTTCAATATACAGCATGCCCAAAAATCTAGTTGCTGCTTTAAGATTTAATAACTTCAGAGTTTAAATGCTGCAAACTTACAAAATACATCAATTACAAGATTATTTATTTACTTTTTTTGCATGTATTTAGCTTTGTGAATTTTAATTTTAATTTTGACAATTCCTCTAAGTTGACAAATATAGACCAAAAAAGTTAAAAACTTGTTATCCAAAATTTAAAAAGTAAATAAATGAAAAAGATTTATATAATTAAATAAATAATAAAATTTTAAAAATAAATAATTGTATAAGTTTATAGCTTTGTGCTGCTGGTGTTATTAAAGCTTAAAACTGTACTAAAATAATAGAACATCCTATATTTAATGTCACTGGGGTGTCACAATTCCTAGGTCCTAGATCCTCTCAGAGCTAATGAATGTGCGTATGTGTGAGTGTGTACAACCATTTCAACTTTTAACATTGCCGTCAAGTTGATTCCAGCTGATAGAGACCCAATAGGACAGAGTAGAACTGCCCCATAGTGTTTTCAAGGATCGGCTGGTGGATTCAAACTGCCAACCTTTTAGTTAGCAGCTATAGCTCTTAACCACTGCACCACCAGGGCTCCGTGTACATACTTACAAACATACATAAACCAAAAACCAAATCTGTCCAGTAGAGCTGTTCCATAGGATATTCTTGACTGTAATCTCTACAGAAGCAGATTGTCAGGCCTTTTTTCCACATCACTACTAGGTCTATTAGAACCACTAACCTTCAGGTTAGTAGTTGAGCGCAAACTATTTGCATCACCCAGGTACCTTACATGTATACGTAGACTTACTTATAACTATACTTTTAATCTATAGAGGTAAATGTTCTATATAGTAGCAATAAGCCATATAGCACTGATATTTTGATTTGTAAATACCATTTTCCATTACAAGGAACACTTTGCAAACATAAAATAGTTGCAGGAATTGGCTGATTGCAGGGCTGGGACTGGAAAAGTATAAGATGAAATTGAAACAACTTTTGGCACTCGAAAACAAAGATATGATCAAAAGATGAAGGGGACATAGATGGCAAAATCTGAGATCATTTGAGTATCAAAAATATAATAATGATGATAGTGTATCTGGTCCCTATAACTTTGAAATGACTCGACAGCACACAACAACAACGGATTATAAGCCACTGAATGAAATAAACTTATACAAATATAAGGAGCCCTGGTGGTGCAGTAGTTAAGAGCTCAGCTGCTAACCAAAAGGTCAGCAGTTCGAATCCACCAGTCGCTCCTTGGGAACCCTATGGGGCAGTTCTACTCTATCCTATAGGGTAGCTATGAGTCAGAATCAACTGGATGGCAATGGGTTTGGTTCTTGGTTTTATACAGATACAAACTAATTAATGCAAAGCCCAATAAAGAGTGAGATATTTGAGTAGTCTCAAAATACTTCCCCACATACTTATTAACCACAAAGCAAAAAAAAAAAAAAAAAGTCACTTTACAATGGAAAGCAATGGCAGACACCTCCTTAATCAAGTGATCAAACAAGCATCAGCAGTGAAGGGACCAGTCACAGTCATGCACCACCTGATGGGATGGCATGTGAAGAGCTCAGCCTCACCTCTGTTCTATCCCAGCCAAAGATCCAGAACTAAATCTAATTATGAGCAAGCATCAGACAAATCCAAATTGAGGGACTTCGGAAAAAATGCCTGGCCTGAAATCTTCAAAAGTTATGAAAGGCAAGCCAGATTGTGGGAGTCTAAAAACACATGACAAGTGGATGCAACCCCTGATTCTGATCTGGACCCATTTGCCTGAAAGGCTACTGTTGAGACAATTGTTGTTGTTAGGTGCCGTCAAGTTGACTCATAGAGACCCTATGCACAACAGAACGAAACACTGCCAGGTCCGGCGCCATCCTCACAATCATTGTTATGCTTGAGCCCACTGTTGCAGCCATTGTGTCAATTCATCTCGTTGAGGGTCTTCCTCTTTTTCAGTGACCCTCTACTTTACTATCATGTCCTTCTCCAGGGACTGATCCCTCCTGACAACATGTCCAAAGCATGTGAGACATAGTCTAGCCATCCTTGCTTCTAAGGAGCATTCTGGTTGTACTTCTTCCAAGACAGATTTGTTCATTCTTTTGGCAGGCCATGGTATAACATTCTTCACCAATACCACAATTCAAAGGCATCAATTCTTCTTTGGTCTTCCTTATACCCGTTCAGCTTTCTTAATGCATATGAGGGGATTGAAAACACTATGGCTTGGGTCAGGTGCACCTTAGTCCTTAAAGTGACATCTTTGCTTTTTAACACTTTAAAGACGTCTTTTGCAGCAGATTTTCCCAATGCAGTGCATCTTTTGATTTCTTGACTGTTGCTTCCATGGGTGTTGATTGTGGATCCAAGTAAAATGAAATCATTGACAACTTCAATCTTTTCTCCGTTTATCATGCTATTGCTTATTGGTCCAGTTGTGAGGATTTTTGGTTTCTTTACGTTGAGGTGTAATCCATACTAAAGACTGTGTGTGGTCTTTGATCTTTATCAGTAAGTGCTTCAAGTCCTCTTCACTTTCAGTTAGCAGGGTTGTATCATCTGCATAACACAGGTTGGGACAATTGGTAAACGTTAAATAGGGTGGAGGATTAGATGATAGAAAAGTATCAGTGTTAATTTTGTGATTTTGATGGGTATAGTATGATGTGGAAGATCATCCTCGTTTGTAGGAAAAACACACTAAAGTATTTGGGTGCAATGGAACATCATCAGGTCAGCAATCAATTCTTCAATGGTTCAGGAAAACAAAAGATTTTCGTACTGCACTTGCAACTTGTCTGTAAATTTAAGACTGATATAAAATTTGTTTCATTAAAATATGTATATATAGACTCTGAAGAGAATCTACTCCCTTATCTGCCAAATGGGTGTAGTGATGCCTATTAACACTCATTGAGACAATAATAACTTGCATGCCCAAGTTCTTTGTCACCTGGGAAAATACTGTGCGAACTTAAGATAAAACCAAAAAAAAAAAAAAAAAAAAAAAAACCACTGTCTTTGAGTCAATTCTGACTTACAGCAACCCTAAAGAACAGAAGAGAACTGCCTCATAGAGTTTCAAAGGCTATACTCTTTATGGGAGCAGACTGCCCCATCTTTCTCCTGCAAAGTGGCTGGTGAGTTTGAACAGCCAACCTTTTTGTTAGCAGCCGACTACTTTAACCAAATGGCTGGATAGACAGTGAAGTATAGCTAATTCATTCTTAGCTAACTACTTACTTATGGAGTTCATAGCAAAGACATGTAGATGTTTGCCTGTGCCAAAGGTAAGAACAAATTCAGCTCTAAGAAAAAGCAAGTAGATTCTAGTACAGGGTAGATTTTTTAAATTTGTTTGTTTCCTTCCACTTTTCAAGACAGGATAGGCCTCAAAGTATTTGAAGGTTGGCGACTAAAGACCCTGCCCTCATCTCCTCTGTACCACATCTTGTCGGACTTTGCCAACCCTGTCCAGGGTGGAGGCTGTGCTCTGGGCGGCAGGCCCCTTGGAAAGCCTCACAGAAATAGCTCACCTTATGCTTCTTCGAAGGCAATGGGTTTGGTTTTGGGGGTTGTTTTGTTTGTTTGTTCGTTTTTTGAGGGGTAAGAGGAGTTTCTACTCCCTTCCATTCCTCCAGCTTTTCATCTTTCCATGTACAAGGCCTATGTGCACTCAGCAATGACAGGTGTGGCTTCACTGTAAAAACCCAAAAAGCTAAGTAATTAAAAAATATATATTTTGTTGGAGGGTAGCTGAGTAGCTGGGCAGAAGCAAGAGAATGGCTATTTTTGTATCCTTTAGTACCTTTTGAATTTAAAATCCTGCGAACAGGTCATTGGCTCTCAGTGGAGGGGATAGGAGGCAATTTTTCCCCTCAGAAGACATTTGACAATGTCCGAAGACTTTTTTGACTGTCACACTCTGGTGGGGGTGGGGCATGGAGTTTGTTACTGGCATCCAGTGGGTGGAGGCATGGATTTGCTGAAAATCGTACAATGAGCAGGACAGCTCATTCTAATCTAGGTAATTGTAGTTTGGGAGAAAGATAAAATCCTTGAGGCAGAAATGTCATGGGATAATAGACAGTGGCTGGGATTAAGGGGTCAGAAGGCCTGAATTTAATTTTGGTTCTATTGGTTACTACTTTCACTACTGGCCAGGAATCTCTGTCCTTCCTCATGTGTAAAACGTGGCTAATATCCTCATATTGTGGTCCATTCCATCCCTGGTCTGACTCTTTGTTGACCCACTTGCCACACAGCAGGGGATGCTTAAAAGCAAATCTTGAAGACCAGTATCTGTTTTCCTCTTGACTCCCTTGGTCTTCTCTTTAAAACTCTATTCTTAAAGTCCTTGCATCAAACACCAGCTGAAGTGTCTGCTTCTAGCCCCTCTGTTTTGACAGTTTTCTATCTTCCCCACTGGCCTTTGAACTTCCATGTCTCAAGTGTTTTCTGTTTGGCTCCTGCTTTGAGCATTCCCTATTTTTCTGACTCCTGACACTTGCAAATCTGCCTCCAGACTGGGGTCCTCGCTGGTTTCACTGATACCTCCCTCCTGCTGGGGGACGTCAGATGATGCATATGGAAATAATTTGTAAATTTAAATATGCTCCACAAATATGGGGAAGTTGTTTTTATTAGGATGATATTTTATGTCTCTCATGCCCTCAGGACTTGTCATCAAACTTTGTACATATTTGATTCAGTAAATGCTCATTGTCGTTGATGAAGGTCACAGGTGAAGAAGGGGAGGTGGAGAGAAGTATAACACGCGTCCATTCTCACAAAGCTAGCTACCCGCAGAGAGGAAGTTATGACAGATGTCTCTGAACCAGCAGGAAACGCTGCCGGGAAATGGACCCATGGGTGATGGATGAACACGTCCTCCTCATCAAAGACTGCCTCACCTGGAGCGTCAGGGGGCCAGAACTCCCAGCAGAGGTCTCCACTGGGCATGGACTTGAGCGGACCAGAGCCTGGGAGTGAATTTTCCTTTTTCATGACACGCTCAGAGGACTGAGATGTGTCTAGAATCTCCTTCCTACGAGGATGGACTGAAGAAATAAGAGATGTTTGCCCTAAAGAAGAGAGGACTTGGACTGAAAACTTATTGTATGAAAATGTGGGGAATTAAGATGAAAGGGGAGTGTTATTACGGATTAATTGTGTTCCCCAAAAAGATATATTGAAGTCCTAACTCCCGTACCTATGATCACGACCCTGTTTGGAAACAGGGCCTTTGAAGATGTTATCACTTGGGTTAGCAAGAGGTCTTACTGGAGTAGGGTGAGTGGTGTCCTTATAAAAGAGGAGAAGAGACACAGAATCGGACAGACAAAGAAAGGATGCCATGTGATGGTATGGCTGTAAACCAAGGGAACACCTGGAGCTACCAGAAGCTTAGAGAGAGGCATGGGACAGAGTCTTCCTCAGCATCCTCAGAAGGAATTTAAATGGCTGACATCCTGATTTGAACTTTCGCCTCCAAATTGTGAGATAATAAATCACTGTTTTTATCAGCCACCCACTCTGAGGTATTTGTTAAAGTGGCCCTAGGAAGCTAATACAGGAGATTCCAGCCCCATGTAAAAAAGACCTTTCCAGTAATTACAGTCAGTCCACGGCAAACCGACTGAGGCAAGGGAAAACATGCATTTCTAATCATGAACTAATAAAGATGTGGGCTAAACCACAATAACAACTTCACTTAGAAGCCTGGTCATTTAACACACTAAACAATTGCCTAAAACAATCCCAGCTCTTCCCAGCTCTTCCACTAGCATGCTGGATGATATTGAACAAATCATTGAATCTCTCTGGACTTCTGTCCCATCATCTACAAAAGGGGATCATCATACCTGTAAGCATCAAGTGACAAAAGGTCTGTAAGCTCACTTTGGAAACACATAAAGAGCTATATAAAGGGTGTGGACTTGGGCTGCGAGTCCCATTTCCCACCTGCGATGTTCTGGGGAACACACTCGCAGACTCTGTGGCAGCTATTCCCCACCAGTGTCCCCCTGCAGCTCAAGTCTCAGTGCCACCATCTGTGCATAAATGATATTTTCTTTTAATGAGAGCAGCATGGAGAGAGTTCTTGATTTAATGAACTCAGTGGACTATATTGGGCTGTCTTTATGAAGATCATATTTTATTGAAACAAGGGAGAGCACAAACACAGGGGTCAGCTGAGCTCCTGTTTATTCCTCCTCTGATCCTGGCACTCACCAGCAACAAGCTGAGCACACACAGGGCAAGCCACATCTTTCCTGCCCAAGAGGGCCGGGGAGCATCGTAGCACTCTCAGGCTGGAAGGCAGATGAGGGAGCAGTGGGAAGAAGCTGAGACTTCAAGTCAGGGTAGAATCTCCGATCTGCTGCTTTCTAGCTGGGTGATTATAGACAAACACCATAACCTCTCTGAGCTCAGTTTTTCAGGCTGTAAAATTGGGGTGATTATCATAATTCTTACCACAGAGGTTGCCAGCATAATTCAGTGAGATAATGCTGGACACAGGCTTAGTGACAGAGAGTTAAGGGAGGCACATGTCCCACCCCCACTCCCAACTTCCCAGAAAACCAAAGTAGTATAAACAGTAAGCATGTATGAACATATGGGTAGGCGTGTATAGATGTTTCTGTAAGTGAATGTATACACATTTGTACATGTTGCATATATATTCATATATAAAATAAAACACATTGGGGGCACAGTTACGGACACTTCCTAGACATAAGCAAACACCTTGAGGGCTTAGGACCATAGTCTCAGGAGGCAACTCAGTCAGTTCACATAACATAGCTCATAATGATAATGTTCTGCATGCTAGTTTGGTGAGTAGCATTAGGGGTCTTAAAAGCTTGAGAGTGGTCATCTAAGATGCAATTATTGGTCTATTCATCTGGAGCAAAAGAGAAAGAAGGAAACCAAGGACTCAGAGAAGAAACTACTCTACAGAATATATAGTCTACATAAACCATGGCCTCACCTACCTTGAGACCAGAAGAACTAGATGGTGCTTGGCTACCACTGCTGACGATTCTGACCAGGACACAATACATAGTCCCAGAGAGAATGGGAGAAAAATGTAGAACGAAACTCAAATTCCTAAAAAAAGGCCAGACTTACTGGACCAGTAGAGACAAAAGGTACCCCAAGACTATCGCCCTAAGATACTCTTGGAACTCAAACCACTTGGAACTCGACAACTTAGAACTCAAACAACTTGGTACTCAAACCACTACCAGTGGTCACCTATCAGCCAAAAGACAGAGTGGCTCATATAATAAATAACATTACCTATGAGTACTGTGCTCCTCTAAATGATTATCTAAATGAGACCTAATGGTAAACATTTACCCTGGACCAAAGAAGAGAAGGTAAGGGGGTACAAGGAAGCTAGATTAATGGAAACAGGACAACCAGAATGGAAATAATGAGAATGTTGACGTATCCTGAAAAGTGTAACCAATGTCACTGAGTAATACGTATAGAAATCATTAAATGAAAACCTAATTTCCTGTGTAAATTTTCTCAAAAATCACAATAAAATATTTTTAAAAGTAGTATAAATGTAAACATGATACAGAATTCTCAAAAGCATAAGAAATCGGCTATATAATTTATGACAAGTAAACCAGGACTAGGAAGAAAGGCCTGGTGATGTACTTCCAAAAATCAGCCAGTGAAAACCCTGTGGATCACAATGGTTCAGTCCACAACTGATCACGAGGATCTTGCAGGAGTCGGCAGTTTTTCATTCCATTGTTCATGGGGTCACCATGAATGGGGGAGCCAACTCAATGGCAGTTTTAACAACAAACCAGGCTTGTTTATTCTTCATCAAGTGTAAAAATCACGATGTTTCCATACACATAGAAAACAAAGAAAAATCATGAGTACTCACTTCTGAGAGACGCTGAAAAGGCTAGTCCAGAGTTCAGGATAAGGTGATAAAAGCTCTATGTGCTGGGGGTTTGGGGACAGAGACACAAAGCTTGCTGTCCTGGCATAAAACACAAGACTTTTCTATACAGGTACAGACGCTTTTGAGTACACACACATACATTTGAACTCACCTGGGTCTGAGAGGCAGTCAGGTGTGGTGGAAAGAGCAAGAGCTTTCGTGTCCCAACCACATCTTGGGCTTGGGGTTTTCTTATGAGCTTTACGACCTTGGACAAGCCACTTTCTCTGATCCTCCTAATGACTAATTTTCAAGTTGTCATTAAGATTCCATTAAATTGTTTTCCTGGAGCAACAGAGGAAGAAGGAGAGTCAGGAATAGAAGGAGGAAATGAAATGTGTGGCTAATTGCCTCCGTGAACAATTGCCTCCTTTGCCATGAGACCAGAAGAAATGGATGGTGCCCAGCTACCATTACTAAACACTTTGATCAGAGTCTACAGAAGAATCCTGATCAAAAAGGGGAAAAATGAAGAACAGGATTTTAAATTCTCATGGAATCCAGACTTCCTGGAGCCATTGTGGCTGGATGAACCCCCAAAACTACTGCTCTGTCATAATCTTTAAACCTTAAACCAAAAATATCCCCTGAAGTCTTCTCTAAACCAAACAAAAGTTTAGCTTAATTAGTAAAGAATATCTGCCTTGACATAGAGCTCTTTTAAGGAACTATCGATATGGGATCAAACTGACAACAGCAACTTGAAAGTTTAGATAGGAAGCTTAGGGGCATTGAGTTTATGTCAACGAGGGAGGAACAATTTGGAAAAGGAGGGTGAGAATGGTTGCACAACTTGAAGAAGGTAATCAACGTCACTGAATTATACATGTAGAAATTGTTGATTTGGTGTATGTTTTACTGTGTATATTCAACAACAATTTTAAAAAATTCAATTAAATCAGATGTGTAAATTACTTAACCCAATGCTTGGCACATAGTAAGTACTTGATAACTGGTAGTTTTAAATGGTAGCTGTTACCTGTATTTGTGTTCCATTGGTGGTGCACATCGTTTGCACTCTACTACTAAACTAAAGGTTGGCGGTTCGAACTCACCCAGCAGCACTATGGTAGAAAGGCCTCTCGATCTGCTTTCATAAAGATTACAGCCAAGAAAACCCTATGGAGCAGTTCTACTCTGCCACACATGGGTTCGCCATGAGTCAGAATCAACTCTATGGCAATAGGTATGTATGTATGTATCTGTATTTGTTGGTAGAGATGAGGCCCGTTTGGGCTAAACGACATTCCCAAGTTTGGCTAGGGTAAGGATCCATGCCCTGACTCCCAGGCTCGTGCTCCGTTCACCTGTTTGGTGGTGAGTCCTGGCCCTAAGAGAAACTCATCAAGTGTGAAAAATATCACAACCAGCCGCCCCTCAGGAGCTCAGTCAGAGCGCTCTGGAAGGCTTTCTTCCGGCTCTCTTCCAGCTACGTGGGTGGTGATGATCCAGGAGGAAACAATCTCAGTGTTTGTTTGTGGGAACTGTTTGTTTGCAAAATTCCTTTCTGTGTACACAGCCAAAACCCTCAGTTTGTAGTTCTCCATCTGTGATTCCATAGGGAAGATAAGCAAACAATTCCTAAAGAAAAGAGTGAAGCATGACTGAACCTGCAAAAAATATATACACAGGTCAGGAGGGCCCAGAAGGAAAGGGGAAGAAAGCCAGGGGTCCAGCTTTCAGCAAGACAGTGACCATCAGCCTCTCTAAGATGTACAGCAGAGACTCTGGGAAACACCCTCTAGATCTTCGAAAGGAGTACAATTGTATGATCTGACTTATATGAAGTATCTAAAAACCAAAAAACCAAACCCCTTGCCATCAAGTGGATTCCAACTCATAGCGACCCTAGAGGACAGAGTAGAACTGCCCCATAGGATT
Organism: Trichechus manatus latirostris; assembly: GCF_000243295.1. Taxonomy (NCBI): domain Eukaryota; kingdom Metazoa; phylum Chordata; class Mammalia; order Sirenia; family Trichechidae; genus Trichechus; species Trichechus manatus. The sequence continues at coordinate 2,847,216 of NW_004443959.1, read as the reverse complement.
TCCAAGGAGCACCTGGTGGATTTGAACTGCTGACCTTTTGGTTAGCAGCTGAACTCTTAACCACTACACTACCCGGCTTTCCATGAAGTATCTAGACTAGGCAAATGTATAGAGACCAGGTTCCTGGGTAGCACAAATGGTTTGTGCTCGACGACTAACTTAAAGGTTGGTGGTTTGAACTCACTCAGTGGTGCCATGGAAGAAAGGCCTGGCAATATGCTTCCATAAAGATTATAGCCAAGAAAACCCAAAGGAGCAGTTCTACTCTAGCACCCAGGATTGCCATGAGTTGTAACTGACTCAGTGGCGATGGGTTTGTTTTTTTGTTTTGTTCTGTTTTGTTTATAGAGACCAAAGTTTATTAGTAGTTATCGAGTGTGGGAGGGAAGGGGGAAAAGAGGAGTCATTGCTTAGGGGACATTGAGTTTCTGTTAATGGTGGTGCAGTAATTTGGAAACAGCGGTAATGCTTGCACAACATGATGAACGTAATCAATGTCACTGAATTGTAAAAACTGTACAAAATGTCACTGAATGTAATCAATGTCACTGAATTGTAAAAAATACTGAATTGGCAAATGTTATATACATTTTTATCACAATAAGACAATTTTAGAAACCACTCCAGCCGGGCTGGAAATCAGTTGGGCCATCCACAGTTCCAGGTAACAGTGTTGTCACCCCAAGTGGACAAAATTGGGTCCTTCTGGACTTTGCTGTTCAAGAATAAAGCTGTATTGCTGCTGTGCCAATCGCTGGCATCCTTTAGCATTTCTCTAAGACTTGAGTTTTTACAATCTCACCTGAAACAACTTTGGACCAGAAAGTATGTCTTACTCATCGAGCTTGAAGGTTACCTCTCAGAGTATCATATATTATTCCATGTTATCACTAAGCAGAAAATGGAGTCAGTCAAGCTGCACAGAGAGATGAGATGCCTGGGCTCCATCAGTGCCTGGGCTGTCAGTTGGGCTATTTATACTGGAGGAAGGATATTTGAAAACCCCATCTCAGTATCTAACCCAGCATGATCCTTTCATACGCAATTATCTTGTAGTTTGGCATGAACTCCAAATAAATGTTTAGAAATTCTCCAACCTCCGGATGAAAGCTGTAATTAATGTATCAATGATTTTCTTCTAAAGGGCACGCAATCAGAAAGAGAAGCCAGCATATTAGAGCAATTAATAGAAATTATACAGGGTTGTGGGACAATGGGTTTGCATTCTGGTTTCAAACGTTTTCAGGATTTAGACATCGCCAGGTCAAAATTTATTGTGGCTGCAGCTCAAACTCTGATTAACATTTGTGGTTTATGAAGGGCATCACACGTGCAGACTGAACTTGGAAAGTAATAAAACACAAAAGACAAGGTCCTGCCCCATGGAACTTAAAATCTGAACAACATCTAAACTAAACAGCAGTTGGAAGCTAAGCATTCAGTCAAGACAGTGTGTAAGAGGAAGGGACACTAAGCTGAGACAGGAAGGACACCTTCAGGGGGACTGGAAATGGAGCCAAGTTTATGAACACAATCAGCGCCCCCTGAGCCCAACACTGGGTCTCTGAACAATGCATCTAAGCATGGCTGGTGGGGAACAGCTGCTCCCACACGACAATTCAAAGGGCTGGTCGGTGCTGCAAACTTCCCTATCTATCTACTACACTATTGATCCTTGAATTGCTCTAAAATCACCCTTCTCCAGGAGTGCAAGCAACTCAAGGGCAAAGTCCTCAGCTCAATGCCTGGATGAGAGTAGAATCCCAGGAAATGCTTATATAATTACATTAAACTGAGAATGTAATGTCATTGAGACTTCTCGTATCTGTTCAATTTTTAGGTAGGACGGTTCTAATTTTTTGGTCCTGCCAGAACCTCCTCTTTGGATTTCTAGAAATGTGCTTGCTTCATTCATGGCCTTCCCATAAGCCTTCTTAAGCACTGTAGCTCACAGTGGCCTGACCCTCCTCTGAGCTCCAAAATCACTCACCATCTCTCTCTTTAGTTCTGGGAAAACTCACCCATTGCTGTTGAGTCGATTCCAACTCACAGCAACCCAATAGGGCAGGGTAGAACTGCCTCATAGGGTTCCAAGGCTGTGAATCTTTATGGAAGCAGGCTGCCACACCTTTCTCCCATGGAGCAGCTGGTGGGTTCGAACTGCCGATCTTTTGGTTAGGAGCCGAGAGCTTCACCACTGCACCACCAGGGCTCTCTTTCTGGGAACACAATTGCCTTAAATTCATTATAAATTGTCTTGTCTTTCAAAATTCATGTATCTGCGACTAGCTTGTAAACTCCTGGATGATGAAAAGAACGTCTTTTTCGTCTTTACATTTTTCGCAGCTGATACTTTTTTTAATGAAAGGTATAGAAAATAAAGCTATCTTTATTTGTCCTATCTCCTCTAAGCAGTAGAAAGGGGAGCTGGGAGGTAGAAGAAGGGGGTAGCTTTCTCCTCCAAGTTAAAGAAATTGACAAGCACATTGATAATTTCTAGAATTACTGCTATAATTAGGGATATAAATATGTTAAATGTGAACACAGGCAGCATAATCTAAAGTCAACGGATTTTGGAATAAGAGAGAGACCTGGATTTGAATTCCAACTCTGCCATTTACTCATTGTGTGATTTGAGGTAGGCCAGTTAAACTCCTTGGGCCTCAGCATTCTTATATATACACGTATATATACAGAAACCCTGGTGTCATAGTGGTTATAAGTTCGGCTACTAACCAAAAGGTCGGCAGTTTGAATCCACCAGGCACTCCTTGGAAACCCTGCGGGGCAGTTCTACTCTGTTTTATAGGGTCACTATGAGTCAAAACCTACTCGACGGCAACAGGTTTGGTTTTAGATAGTTAGATACTTTTTTTTTATATATATATTTGCAACACCTACTCTCCTGGAGAGCCCTGGGTGTGAAAATGGTTAAGAGCTTGGCTCCTCACCAAAAGGTCAGCAGTTCGAATCCACCAGCCACTCCTTGGAAGCCCTGTGGGGCAGTTCTACACTGTTCTATAGGGTCACTAGGAGTCAGAATCGACTCAACAACAATTGGTTTGTTTGTTTTACTTTCCTAGACTGTTGTGAACATTAATGAATTAATATGGGTAGAACATCTGTTGTGATGAGCACATTTATAGAGGCTAAATTAAATGACACCTACAACCAAGGACACATCCAAAGTAGGAGGAAAGACAAATGCTGGAAACACCAAGAACATCAAGTGCTCAGTATATGCTTCCTTGGAAGGTTTTGGGCATAAATCCCTACTGAGGACATGCACCCACACAAGGCTGATAGGCAAAAGAGGGGAGTCCACAACACTGCCCTGCCACCCCCTCACTGTGTGGCCTTGAGTCAAGTCTCTTTTCCAGGCAGAGATGATGTCGTATTTATCTTTTGGACCCCAATGTCTATTAAATAGGAGCCCTGGTGGTGCAGTGGTTAAGAGTTTGGCTGCGAACCAAAGGGTCAGCAGTTTAAATCCACCAACAGCTCCTTGGAAACCCCATGGGGCAGTTCTACTCTGTCCTATAGGGTAGCTATGAGTTGGAATTGACTGAATGGCAACGAGTTTGGGTTTTGGTCTATTAAATAGCAGGTTTCTCATAAATTGTATTCACATATTACTAATAGTAGTAGCAAGTGCTATGCTGCTGAACCGGTTTCAGCAGAGCTTCCAGACTAAGACAAACAAGGAAGAAAGCCCTGGTGACCTACTTCTGAAAACCAGCCAGTGAAAACCTTATGGATAATGGTGGTCTGATCTTCAACCAATCGTGGAGCTGGCACAGGACTGGAAAGCATTTCATTTTATTATACATAGGGTGGTCATGAGTCAGGGGCCACCCAATGGCAGCTAACAACAGTAGCAGTAGTATCAGTAATAGTAATAGTAGTAGTAGTAGTAGTAAAGTTAATACCAACTCTGACTTCCTTTCTTAAACAACATGCTGAATAGGCATGGCAACCCCATCCAGGGATCACACCTGAGAAAGGGTGCCTATTTTTCCTGGCTCCTGTAAATTCTGGACACAATCCCTGAAGTTCTCCTAACCTTCTCAATGAGCAAAGAATGTGAGGACACGCACATTTAGCCTTTTTGTCTGATTTGGCAAAACTCTTGCAGTAGGATGCTGAAATCACCTCTGCTGACCATACGCAGCAGTGAAGCAGCTTTGGAAATTGTCGAGTTGCCCCGAGAAGAGATTGTTTCAGTTATGACAAAAGCCCAGTGTTGTTCTCAACACTCCATCTTGAAATAACTACCTTCCGAGCCTCCTGAGTCATGCTAATGGGTTATTCTTCTGAAATAGCTCCATGTTTCAGATCACTGAGCTCTGAAGCCATGCTCACTGGGGGAACAGCCGATTTTATCATGGTTTCAGTCAGGCTCAGGGAAAACAAACGGATCTGGAAAAGAGACAGCAAAATGGCAAATGACATGATTAAAACTCTCTCTCAAATTTCAGGGGATTGGAAGTCATGAGATTCTTGTCACTTCTCCATCTCTGTAAATCTCCAGTTATGTTGAGAGAGAAAACATAATAACTTTTTGAGGATATTTTTCCTCTGCGACAACATCTACATAAAACATTGATGAAAGAGAGCAAAGACAGATCAGTGTTCGGTCTTGTTTGTGAACATTTGTAAAAAAAATAAAAGCAGACAAGCATCAGGACAGAGAGGCAGGGAGTCATGGATGGGGAGGGAGCTGGAGTTATCTGGCTTTTAACCCAGACAGGTCCCTTTTGTGGAAAACCTGGGAGCTCTTTTTTGCAGTCAGGAAGGGAAAGCACTCCTGACTTTATTTTAAAAATTAAAGTGTAGCCCAACTGTCTCCTGGCTTGTCATCCCCCATGGCCTACTTGCAGTGTAATATCCTAATTTATTTCTGGAAATTTCCCCCATTCTAAGGAAGCCAAGGGACCAGAAAGAATAGCTCTATAGTAAGTTCTCTTGACTCTAGCCCCTGACAGACACAGATCTTTCATCAGATGTCTACCGCTGATGTCCCCAGTTTGGCCTTGAGGATGGACACAGTACTTCCCACGTACAAATGATCCTTCCTTGTCCCTCCTGAGGTAAGAATAAAACTCAAATTCATCCACATTGAAGACAGAGGACAACTGATGGCTCTGATACTAGCTGCTTGCTGCTTTTCAAGTTGTAGGAGTTAGGGGGTACAGTTCACAATACCACCCTCACTTCTGACACCAATTGCAAGTTCAGGGGTCCTGAAGACCACCCTTAAGTTTGATAATTCCCTAGAAAGAGTCACAGAACTCACTGAAAGTCATAATACTCATGGTTAAGATTTATTACAGGGAAAGGATACAGATTAAAATCAGCCAAGGGAAGAGCCACATGGGGCAGAGTCCAGGATGATTCCAAACCTGGAGCTACCAGTCGTTCTCTCCACATGGAGTCATGGACATTGATAGCTACTCCTGGCAATGATGTGTGACAGAATGCACGGAGTATTGCCAGCCAGGAAAGCTCATTTGAGCCCTAGTGTCCAGAGTTTTTATTGAAGCTCTGTGATTGTCTGCCCACATTGCTGACCTGTGTCCATCGCCTTGGAAGGTTGAACTGATACTACACAATTCAAAATCATCACCATTAATCATGCTGTTAGACTTTCTGGCAATGTCCCTAGCCCCCAGGTAAACAAAGACACTCGTAACAGGCAGGATATTCCGAGGACCTAGAAATCACCTCGCAGTCGTCAAGGGCAAAGATTAGACATCTCTTTGGGCACAGTTACATTTTCTACTATACACTAGTGAAAACCAAACTAATCTGAGTGTCGTTTCCATGCATGAGTCCATGTATCAGGAGCAGCTCACCAACAAGAGCAGAAACACTTCAGCCTCATCACTGCATCCAAGTCTAGACGCATTAAAAAGAGGAGACCTTCCCTCTGTCAGGCCAAAAGCTGATCTCATTTCCTGCCCTAGGGTTAACCACTGTGTACTAGCACATCAGTTTCCTTCCCTGGAAAACATTAGGCTATGCCCTTGCCTTAAGGGCCTCATATGACAATCACAGAATGGGTTATATTGGAACATTTCCTAATGCATGAGTTAATCATGCCTACGCTATTACGACACTTATTTGGAAGACCAAAATGTACATCAAATAAAAGTAAAGCTTCTTTGGAAGAAGGGAGAGAGGTGCCCTCCTCCCTGCCAGTTTATCTTGCAGAAGCCCCAACAAAATCTTTGACAAGCCCTGTAAAAGTCACTGATTCTAGCTCAAATCTTTGTTTTTGCAGCTGGGAAACTTGAGGCCCAGAGAAGTAAAGGACTGGCTCAAGAACACACAGTAGGTTAGTGGCAAAACTGATGTGGCAGGTAGCCTTTTGCAAAGATGGCCACACTAATATATATCCATCCCATATTCTCCCCTCATAGTGTAACATTGGATCACTAGCTCTGGGGATACCCATTTGCCATGCAGTGGGACACTCAAACAGCTCCATGAGGAGACCTATGTTGAAACTGGCCTCTGTCCACAGCCAGCACCAGCTTGACAGCCATGTGAGTGTGCCAGCTTGGAAGTAGATCCTTTAGTCCTATTAAGCTGACTGCAACCTATGTGGAGCTGATGTCTTAGATCCTGGATCCTTTTATATATGGTAATTACATGGAAGGTTTGATAGCTATAATTCAAAACTGTCTTAGTTTGTTAGTGTTGCTATAACAGAAATACCACAAGGGGTGGTTTTAGAGAATATAAACTTATTTTCTCACAGTTTAGGAGGTTAGAAATCCAAATCTTTGAGAGTCCTTCAAGTGAGAACTACCTTATTGAGCCCGTCCATAGTTCCTGGATCCATTAATGTAATAAATGTTACTGTTTTGAGCCACTAAGTTTTGAGGTGATTCATTATGCACCATAGTAACTAGAATATCTGGTATTAAATTTCAGATGTCCAGACTCCCATTCCAGTGCTCTGACTACCCTCCCTACAGTAATGACCCAAGACCTAAGAGTATTTACCATCTATAGCTTCTTCATACTCAGTCTTGACTGTATATCTGGCGGGGGGTGGGCAGAGGGGAAGAGCACACGTTACTACAATTGAGATATATCATCCAAGCCCAAATATTCTAACTTGGTATAGATGCTTTATATTTGCAGTGATCTTTATGAACTAAAATGGATGTTGGATAGAACTCGGCCAACTCTTACTTTATAGGCAGAGAAATTGTTTTCCATCTCCAATCATCATAGCCCCCCATCAAGATAAAGCAACTTAGCCACAGTTACCAATGCTATAACCAAGATCTTCTGACTTCAAATCCGGTGCTCCAAGGCAGAACTCAGCCTTTATCATGGCAACCTGAGGGTCTCCATGGCCAGCATCAGAACTAGTCAGGACAAGGCTGGCAGAGCAAGGATTCACTTTGTGGGGCCTACAGAAATCTCAGTTAAGTAGGTGTTTTCAAAATTCCTGGCTTGGAGAGAGATTCCTAACCAGTGATAAGAAATAGCACTGTTAACATCTGAACTTGATGATAGAAATATCATTTCCCACTCCTATAGCACTGATAAGTTGAACCCAAAATTTCCCTGCAGGAAGAACTCTCCCAATCTGCCAAGTTACCCAACCTTCCTCATTTGATCATTCATAGTCTTTGGCCGTTCTTGTCTTCTTGGTAGTGACATCATTCAGTTTTACCCAGGAGGTAAAAAGAGCAGACAGAATCTGAAGACAATACATGCTGATCTTCAGATTTCCCTCCATCTCGGATGAAGGAGTTAAGGTCCACATTTTATCCAAGCAGGTAATGCAAAGACTTTGACTTTTGCTTCTCCCTCCCCCTCCACCCTTTATTTCTTCTTCACGATGCAGAAATGGTATGACTGTGTTAGATTTTGGCTTTGAAGAATCTTGTGATTTGTGTCTGTGGCATTCAGGTTACACTGATGATCTCTCCACTGATCTGCCACCTCTGTCAATTCTCTCTGAATCCTTAGTCTCCCATCCTGGGTATCTACAGAAGGGAAAAACCACCCCTTCAAGACAGGCAGCAAGGTTCCATGTTTACTCTTCATCTAGTAAGAAGCAAAGAAACCTAAACGTGGAGTTGAAGTCTTAGATCTTGGATCCTTTTATGTATGACAATTACAGGAAAGGTTTAATAGCTATAATTCTTACTACTAAAACAAACTGTCTTAGTTTGCTAGTGTTGGTATAACAGAAATACCACAAGTGGGTAGTTTTAAAGAACAGTAACTTATTTTCTCACAGTTTAGGGAGCCAGCTCTACAGAAAGCTCTCTCTTCCTGTCATTTCTAAGGGGGAGATCTCTTTCAGTTTCTGCAGACCCAGCATTCCTTGATTTCTCGGCAATCTTCACATAACATGTATCTTCTCCTCCATTTGTGCTGCTTCCCTGTTCCTAATCTCCTCTTTCTATATCTCAAAAGTAGGTGGGTTTAAGATGCATCCTACACTAATAGGGTCTCACTAACATAACAAAGAAAACCCTATTCCCAAATGGAATTACATCCACAGGTACAGGGGTTAGGATCCAAACACGTATTTTTGGGAGACGCAATTCAATCCATAACAAAAACAAACACAAAATACATTTAAATGTGATGAACCATAATTTGTTAGATCTCAGCTAGTTACTATTCAGACATAAAGGCTACTTAATATACTTGGCCAGATAAGAACACCACTCTGATTTTTTGCATCATCGCTATCTCGTCAGAGCCACAGTGATACCTCCTAAGGAGGACTCTGTCACCTATGTTCCTGAGATTCTGGGATAATCAGTCCTCCTCTGCCAATGTCATTGCTCTGAGTGAAGACTTGAATGTGAACAAAAGGAGATACAATCACTGACCCAGAGGAACAAAAGACCCACCCTCTTAGTAAGACTAACTCTTTAAACTGGTGGTTCTCAACCAGGAGTAATTTTGCCCCTACCCCCCACCCCAGAGGACATTCAGAAATGTCTAGAAGCATTCTTGTTTGTCATGACTAGGGGAGGTGGCACTGGCACTTAGAGGGTAAAAGCTAGGGATGCTGCTACATGGCCTGCAATGCACAAGACAGACCCCACAACAAAGAATTATCTAGCCCAAGATATCAATAGTGCTGAGGTTGAGAACCCTTGAGTTATGGGTATGCTCCTCAGGAAAATCTCAGACAGAAACAGGGAACCACATGCCTTCAAGTGACACTGGAGCAAGGACATGGATTTCTCCTCAGTGTTTAAGGGGACTAATTTCTTCCCAAACAAGAGATGAGCATCTATAACCTTTTTGCTTCTGGAGGTAAGAGCAAGATTACATCTACACTGCTCCTTTGCCAGCTGGAGGTAAAGGTTTAGGTAATATAATGGAATGCAATTTAGATGTAATGAAAATATGATCAAGAAAAAAAGTAAAGTGTATTGTTATTAGGTGCTATCCAGTCAATTCTGACTCATAGCAACCCTATGTACAACAGAGCGAAACACTGCCCGGTCCTGCACCATCCTCATAATCGTTGTTATGTTTGAATCCATCTCGTTGAGGGTCTTCCTCTTTTTCGCTGATCCTCGACTCTACCCAGCATGATGTCCTTCTCCAGGAACCTGTCCCTCCTGATAACATGTCCAAAGTTAGACGAAGTCTCACCATCCTCACTTCTAATGAGCATTCTGGTTGTACTTCTTCCAAGACAGATTTGCTCGTTCTAGCAGTCCATGGTATATTCAATATTCTTCGCCAACATCATAATTCAAAGACATCAGATTCTGCTTGCTAGCTTGCATTTAATCTCTTTTATATTTCAAATGACATTGACTCAAGATACACCTTACACTAATCCTGTCTCATTAATATAACAAAAACAACCCATTCCCAAATGGGATTATAACCACAGACATAAAACAAAACCCACTGCCATCAAGTTGATTCCAACTCATAGCCACCCCATAGGATTTCCAAGGCTGTAAATCTTTACAGAAGCAGACTACCACATCTTTCTCCCAAGGAGCCACTGGTGGTTTCTCAAACTGCCGATCTTTCGTTTAGCAGTTGATCACTTTAAACACTGCACCAGGATTTACCACACAGATTTTTGGGGGACACAATTCAAACCATAACAGACCCTGATACAATATGTATAACGATGCCATTTATGTGAGGAAAAATGGACATACACACACATGCATAGAAAATTGTAACCAGTGATTACATCTGGGGAATAAGTTTCTGGTAGAAATTGGGAACAACGAGTGTTTCACATTTTATTTGATATTAATGTGTGCTATTTACAATTTTCAAAATAAAACGTATATTATTTAAAAATATATAGAAATATTTAAAGACAGAGAATTACATATCTGTGACTCTGCCCTCAACCTCTAACCAATTCTTTGAGGAAGGATTACTTCGAATGGCCAGACATCTTCATAATGAGCACCTCTATTCTATAAACCTTTCTTCTAATAACCACCTCTGTTAAACTTGTGGGCCTTTAGAGGTTAAAGCCTTTTGAGTTTAGAGTTTAAACTCTATTTACTCCACCTTCCATTTTGCAACAGGAGCGAAAGTTGGAAAGATGAGAGTCTTTGCTTTATCTTACCTGATTAAAAATTTTGAGGTTTGGCATGGAAAGCTCAGGTATCTGGTCATGGAATTACTTAGAACATCAAAAGAAGAAGTCTGTTGGACAGAATAGGATCTAGACTTTCTCAGAATCAAGGGGTAGGGGGGCAGGAATGCAAGTCAATGTGAGCAATGCAAAGCAAGCCCTCTCCTTCCTGATAATGAACCATTTCCACACTGCTAATTTGGAGGAAGCTGAAATGTAAAGAATTAGGCAAATTACTTTACGTAAAATTTTTGTGAACATCTCTCTCCCAGAGTCAGGCTTGGACTGAGAGTTTGCATAAAACCTACCACAGGAGAGAGAAGGGAATGGGTTCTGGTGGCAGAAACACAAGTTGCTTTCCATTCACATCCAAGGCTGATTCTTGGTTGTCTGGTCCCCTCCATTTCACTGTGGCACCAGATTCTGAGATAGCTTCATCATTGCTGGCCAAGCTCACAGTCGAGTTGTCCCTAGAGGCCTTCCTTCAAAACGTCCTCACCATAAAGCTGGCCAGCAGGCATCTCCAGCTTCCCATCAGTACAGATTTATAAAGCCAATGCTGGTTCATGCAGCTGCACATTTAGATGGCTCACATTTGACTTTGCTTCTTCTCAGTTTCTGTTTCATTGGAGAATGGAGTAATATTTCACAACTGCTCAGAGCTTTTAACAGGAATTGTTACGATTGTTTCATCATAGTTCATACACGCAAGGATGAAACTAAACAACCATATTTATGATATACAATCAAATTATAAATTACACTGAGAAATTTCTATATTTTTCAATCTAGATGTTTCTCTCAACTATATGTTGTTCCACATCTTACATTACTAGGATCCTGATATTCCTCCCATATGTAGTTTAACTGTTCAACTCAAGAGACATCTTTGGTGTGAATCCTGTGTCAGTCGTTTACTAGGCAGTGAGAATACAGTGATGAACAAGACACCATCCCGTCCTTCAAGGGGTTCACAGACCAGCTGAGGACACAGAAGAGTAAGCAAGTAAATGCAGTCCATTATGTTTCATGTAATAGTGGGAGTGTGTGTGAGGGACTGATGTAGTAGTGAAGTATGTGTAACTCATTCAGGAAGGGAAGAGAGAGACTGAGAAGGCTTCACAGAGGAAGTCTCCGAATCATGGCTTTGAAAGTTGCATAGGAGTATTCCAGGCGTACAAGAGGAGAAACGGCATTTTGGACACAGGGCCACGCATATACAAAGCCCCTAAAATATGGTTGGACTTGCTGAGGCTTACTGCTAGGAGCAGAGAGAGCCAGCAGATAATTTATACTCCCTAACACAGAAGCCCTGTTGGCACAGTGGTCAAGAGCTCAGCTGCTTACCAAAAAGGCCAGCAGTTTGAATCCACTAGCCACTCCTTGGAAACCCTATGGTGCAGTTCTACTCTGTCCTATAGGGTCACTATGAGTCGGAATCGACTCGACAACAATGGTTTTGTTTTTGGTTAACACAGAATTGGGAGTCCATGGGTGGTGCAAGTGGTTAATGTGCTTGACTGCTAATCAAAAAGTTGGAGGTTCAAGTTCACCAAAGGCACCTCAGAAGAAAGGCCTGGCAATCTACTTCCAAGAAATTAGCCATTGAAAACCCTATAGAGCACAGCTCTACTCTGACACACATGGGTTTGCATGAGTTGGAATTGACTTGACAGCAACTGGGTCTAGTAACACAGAATTAATTTTTATCCCACAGCAATGGGGAGCCCTGAAAAGATGTCAATCAGAGGAGTAACAAGGTCAGAAATGAAGTTTCTCTCTGGTGACTGGTTTGGGAGCTGGCCTGGCCAGATGACCATAGCATTCGATTTTTAAACAATAATGGGAATACTGAGGAAAGTAGCATAACATGTCTTCTTAAGAGCATCTTCTTTTACTGGTAGAAATAAATAATGCTTTGTCCTACACCCGATCTTTCTTCTAGAAAGTTCAAAGAAACTTGTTGACTCTATCTCTTTAATCTCTTCCAACATCCCTGAGAGGTACGGTGAAGAAAAGAACTCTTCCACTCAGCACTCACAAACACTTTTCAGGCTTGCTGTGTGTGAATTATGCCCAAGTAGGGCTTTGATCTCTGTCTATTTCACCCACTCTTTTCTTGGAAGGACCCTGTTCCTGAACCTCCTGGGCTGAGATAAGATTTGAAGACTAGATCTGAGATGCAGACCGCCAAGCTATAGTGAAACTCTTCAAAATAATGGGCTTTTTGTTATAGGATATTTGGACCATACAGAAAAAATATGTGTAAAAACAAAGAAAAATCAGCAGTTATTCCATAACCCAAAGATAATGACTTTTAGCATTTGGACTTATTTCCTCCCAGTCTTTTTGGCCACGTATCAAAATCAAGATCAAAAAGAATACATGATTTTGTATCTCAATAAATTTCAATCCTACTAAAGGTAGAGGGAGACATGAGGAGATGTACGTCATATAAGGAGTGAAGAAAGCAGAAGGTACTGTAACTTGTTATGAAGATCAAGCTCTTCAAAATAGAAACTGAATACAGTACAAGTGAAGGTCATTGCTGCAACCTCTTTTCTAATCTCCCCTCATGTAGGAAAATGCAGTGAAGTCTTAGGTGATAGTTGGATTGACTAAGCAACCCCAGAATCATGTTGAAATCCTGGGTCACCTGACTAGGAGACTCCATAAAATTAAAAAGTACCAGATAACCTTAGGTTTTAACTTTGACCAAGTTTGATTCTTTGGAAAAGAGGAAAGGTGAAATTTAGAGGGATGAAATGAAAAACGTAGCTCAGCCACTAATTCGTTGGGTAGCCTTAATAAAAACATTTAATTTCTTAAGCTTCAGTTTCCTCATCTGTAAAATAAGAAACGATAGTTTCTCTGTCATGAATGTTGGGAGATTTAAAAAAGACAGTACTTAAGCATGCAGTGAGCACTCAATTAAGACACGCACCAACATCATCATCACTTTCAAGTCCCTAGGAAATCAGGCAGAAGCCACCACTTGCTTCTGATGTCTGGTGGGCCTTGTCAGAGCCCTTCATCCCTCCTTCCTGCACACATTCCCAAGGGCACAGGTGCCCACTACTAACCTGAACCTCTCATTGTCACCCCTGCCATGACTTCAGAAGTAGCATAGCCCAAATTATGACACACTGAATTTTGGAAGCTCTTGTCATTGTGATAGAGCTCTGACTCCTATTTTATCTGATCTGTCAAATCCAGCCATTGTCAGTAGAAGTCCCCTTTCCTCCCTGGAATTCTACATCCTTTGACATGGTCCTCTCTTGTTGTTGCACTCACTGCTCTTTGTTGCAATTCTCAACTTGCATGTCTTAACCCTCTAACAAATTGTGAGCTGTTCAAAGGCAAGGCTGTATCTTAGTCATCCCTGTAGTCCTAAATCTTAGCTCAAGGTCAGGCACAGAGTACAAAACCAATAAATACTTATGGAAAGAGTGATGTTTATACTGATTCAAAGTAATTTGGCATGATTTTTTACAACAATTATATTGGCAAAGTAACAGTTCTTCTCTTACCATTCGACTTTGATATAGAATAAAGATTAGAAGATGTCTATCTAACCCTAGAGGGTCACAGAAAATGAGGGGGCCAATGAGAAACAAGCCCCACTCTCATGCCATGAGCCAGACCCTCTGCCCCAGAAGCTGGTGTCATCATATCACAGACCATCTAGCAATGTCCTGGGAAAAGAAGAACAGGGCTTTCTCCTTCAGTGCTAATGACTTGAATGGGACAACATTTTTTCCTCCAGAAGACCAGAATCGTCACGATCAATTCTGACCCTTTACACTCAAAGGGCTTAGTGTGTGCCTAGGGATAACTTATTAGGCTGAGCTGATGAGAATAAGTCCTCAGTCCACAGAAACTCAACTTCAGAGCAAAGGCCATCCCTAAATGCTCTTGTGTGCCAATTATATCCCCGCTCCTTTCCAAAGAGAAGCATTGCTCTTATTCGACCAACTCTTGAAACCTTCTGCAATTTGAGCAAGAGGGAATTCTAAAGAATAACTATTCTGCTTATCTATTGTGGCATAATGAATCACCACAAAACTCAGTAACTTAAAATAAAACAACTGTTTTATTATATCTCTGATTTTATGAGTCAAGAACTTGGACAAATCTCAGTTGGGTAAGCCTTCTGCTCCATGTGGCGTCAGCTAAAACTACTCAGTGGAATTCAGCTGGCAAATGGGCTGGTCTGGAAGACCAGATGGCTTCACTCACATATCTGGCATCTTGATAGGGATACTGGAAGTTTGGGCTCATCTGACACTGTTGGACTGAAGAGTGTACATGTGACCCTTCCAGCAAGATGATCTCAGGGTATTCAGACTTCTTACATGGGACTTGGAGCTCTCAGAAAGTTCCAGGAGTCGGGAAGTGTAAGGTCCTAGCTTCTTAAGATCAAGCAAGAAATCAAAAAATACTTAGCATTGAGAGAAAATGAAAACACAACATATCAAAACCTCTGGGATGCAGGAAAGATAGTACTCAAAGAAAAATTTATAGCTATAAATATTAACATTAAATAAAAAGAAGGAAGCCAAATCAATAACCTAATTCTATATCTTGAGAAACTAGAAAAGAAAGAGAAAATGAAGACCAAAGTAACCAGAAGGAAGGAAAAATCAGCATTATAATTAAAATTATTATATTAGAGCAGGGATACATGGAATAAAGAATAGAGGAAAAAAAGAATCAACAAAACCAAATGTTATTTTTTTAAGAAAGATCAACAAAATTGACAAACACCTAGCTACACTGACAAAGAGAAAAAGAAAGAAAACATTAGTAACTAAAATCAGAGACGAAAATGGTAATATTACTGAAATCCTTACAGATATCTAAAAAAATTATAAGAGAATACTATGAGCAATTGCCTGTCAATAAACTAAATAACCTAGATCAAATGGATAAATTATTAGAAACATACAAACTATCTAAATTGACTCAAGAGGAAATAGAAAATCTCAACAGACCTTACAGTAAGGAAAGAGATTGAAAAAGTAATCAAAAACCTCCCAAGAAAGAAAACTCCAAGACCAGATGGTCTCACTGGTGAATTCTGGTAAACGTTAAACAATTAGCACTGATTCTTCTCAAAAAAATAGAGGAGGATGGAACACTGCCTAATTCATTTATGAGACTTGCACTACTCTAATACCAAAACCAGGTATCAGGTAAAAACATCGCAAACAAATAAAATTATACACCAATATCCCTTATGAATATCGATGCAAAAATCTTCAACAAAATTCTAGCAAATTGAATCTAACACCATACTGAAAGGATTATACACCATGACCAAGTGGGATTTATCCCAAGAATGCACAAATGCATAAGACAATCAATATAATACACCAGATTAATAGAACAAAGGAAGAGAACCACATGATTATCTCAACTGATGCAAAAGAAGACATCTGACAATATCCAAAACATTTCATGAAATAAACACTCAGCAAACTAGGAATAGAAGAGAAATTCATCAGCATAATAAAGGGTATTTATGAAAAACCCACAGCAAACATCATATTCAATTGTGAAAGATTAAAAGCATTCCCCTAAGATCAGAAATAAGACAACGATGCCCACTTCAACCACTGTTGTTCAGTAGTGTACTCTAAGTCCCATCCAGAGAAATTAGGCAAGAAAAAGAAATAAAAGACAACCAAATCAAAAGAGAAGAAGTAAAACTATCTCTATTCACAGATGACATGACACTATGTAAAGAATATCCTCAAGAATCCATAGAAAAGTTACTAAAGCTATTAAATAAATCCAGCAAAGTTGCAAAGTACAAGATCAACACACAGAAATCAATTGTGTTTTTATACACCGGTAATGAACAATCTGAAAAGGAAATTAAGAAAACCATTCCTTTACAGTAGTGTCTAAAAGAATAAAATACCTAGTAATAAATTTGACCAAATAGATGAAAGACTTTTATATTGAAAACTATAAGACATGATGAAAGAAATCAATGTTCTAAATAGATGGAAAAACATTCCATGATCATGGATTGGTAGACTTAAGTTTGTTATGATATCTATTCTTCCCGAAGTGATCCACAGATACAGCACGATTCCTATTAAAATTCCAACAACCTCTTTTGCAGAATTGGAAAAGTTGATCCTTAAATTCATAAGTAATTGCAAGGGGCCCCAAACAG
>NW_004443959.1:2815508-2830320 GCF_000243295.1 Trichechus manatus latirostris | reverse complement strand
CAGAATTGGAAAAGTTGATCCTTAAATTCATAAGTAATTGCAAGGGGCCCCAAACAGCAAAAAAAAAAAAAAAACTTTAAAAAATAAAGAACAAAGTAGAACTCATATTTTCTTATTTTAAAATGTACTACAAAGCTACAGTAATAAAAATAGTGTGGTACTAGTATAAAACTCAACCTATAAACCAATGAAATACAACTAAGATCCAAAATAAGCCCATACATCTATTGCCAGTTGATTTTTTCTAACAGTGCCAAATCTATTCAATAAGGAAAGAATAGTCTCTTCCACAAATGGTGCTGGTGCAACTAGGTTTTCACGTACAAAAGAATGAAGCTAGACACGCCCCTCACACCATATACCAAAATTAACTCAAAATGGATCAATGACCTAAATATAAAAGCTAAAACCATAAAACTTTAAGAAGAAAACATAGAAGCAAAGCTTCAAGACTTTCTTTTAGGCAATGAATTGTTTAGATATGACACCCAACAAGAGAAAAACTAGATTAACCAGACTTCATCAAAATTAAAAATGTGTATCAAGGGACATTGCCAAGAGAGTAAAGAGACAACCTACAGAATAGGAGGAAATATTCGGGAACTATAGATCAGATAAGGGTTTAATATCCAGAATTTACAAAGAACTCTTAAAATTCAACAACAAAAAAGACCATCAATCCAATTTAAAAATGGGCAAAAGACATGAATAGATATTTCTCCAAAGATGATATAAAAATGACTAACAAGTACTTGAAAATATGTTCAACATCGTTAGTTATCAGGGAGATGCAGATCAAAACCACAATGAGATGCCACTTCACACCCACGGGGATGGCTATTATAAAAAAATTAAAAAACCGTAAGTGTTTATGAGGATGTGGAGAAGTCAGAACACTCATTCATTGCTTGTGGGAATGTAAAATGTTTTCCACAGCTGCTGTGGAAAACAGTTTGGTGGTTTCTAAAAAAATTAAACATAGAAATACCATATGATCCAACAATTTCACTCCTAGGTATATACACAAAAGAGTTGAAGGCAGTGACTCAAAAAGATACATGTACACAAATTTTCATGGCAGTGTTACTCACAAGAATCAAAAGGTGAACACAACCCACGTGTCTATCAACAGACAAATGGATAAAAAAATTATGTATATACTCCATCATAGTTAGTTGGTTCTGACACAAGGTGAATACTTTTTTTTTTTTAGTTTTTATTATTATTGTCTTTTATTATCAGTATCTTCATAAATCTGATCTTTATTTTTCTTTGGGGGCTGGAAACATTATATATAAATTTACAGATCTATTTTAATACACACATGCATACACAAAAAAATACACAAATCATAAAAATTCACTCTGACAATGAAAGTAACAACTAAGGCTTCTGAAGGTACAAAACACTGAATAAGAAGATCACGCTACAGGCCTAGTCTACGATGAAATCCACATCAGTGTCGTAAAATGAAGTCAAAGTCCTAACAGCTGACGACTCATGCATAGTTCAATTGTCAATAAGTCATTAGAGTTGAACAATGCCGAACTTTCTATCCATTACAACAACTCCTAAAACCAAAACTGACACAGACTTTCTTGTACACCAAACCATAGCCTGCTATACAACAGTGTTTTGAACAGTAAATCATAACACTGAGCATCTATGAGTGAACATCTGAGACTGAGAATATCGGCAAATTATCACCACAACATTGTATGTAGTACATATTACTAACAATAAGATGTACCAAAAAAAAAAAAAGCCATTCACAAGTGTGGTTTGTCATAACTCGAATACGTCCTAAATTGGGGACTACCTGTACACATAATAGAGCATTATTCAGTAATAAAGAAAAATGAAATTCTGCTATAAGTCTCCATACGGATGAATCTTGAAAACATTAAGCTAAGTGAAATAAGCCAGACAGACACAAAAGGACAAATATTGTATGATCCCACTTACATGAAATATCTGGACTAGGTAAATTCATCAAACAAAAGAAGATGGGTGGTTACTAAGGTATGGGGAGAGAGGGAAGTGGGGGGAAAATCATCATAATGTCTACTTAAAATTGATGAATTGTATTGCATATGAAATTATAGATAGATAGACCACCACGCGTCTGTCAGTTCGTTGTAGTATGGTGGCTTGCGTGTTGCTATGACGCTGGAAGCTATGCCACCAGTATTTCAAATACCAGCAGGGTCACTCATGGTGGACAGGTTTCAGCAGAGCTTTCAGACTAAGAGACTAGGAAAAAGGACTTGGTGATCTACTTCTAAAAAAAATTGGCCAGTGAAAATCTTATAAATAGCAGCAGTACATTGTCTGGAAGATGAGCTCCTCAGATTGTGAAGATGGCGCAGCATCGGGCAGAGTTTCATTCTGTTGTAGGTGGGATCATTGTGAGTTGGAACCAACTCGAAGGCTCCTAACAACAACAGATAGATAGATACGTAGAAGGATGGGTGGGTGGGTGGATGGGTGGATGGGTGGATGGGGGGACAGATAGATAGACAGGTAGATAGATAGGGTAAATTTATATTGATTGTGAATTCTATTTTATGTGAAATATATATATAACCATATGTATCTATGTAGCCCAATTTGTTTGAGACTGGCTGCCAACTGGAAGGCTGTCAGTTTTTCCCACTCAGGGAGGCTGCACATTTGGCAGGCAATGGAACGCCGAAGTTAAGGACACCGTCGGGCACATCTGGGTTTGAATCACAACTCTTTCACTCACTAGATGTGTAACTTTTGGAAAGGTTTTTAACCTCTCAGCCTCAGTTTCCACATCTGTGAAATGAGTCTAATGATAGCTATTTCACAGGGGGACAGTGAGAATAAAATGAAACAAGGCTATTTAATACAGAACCTGGAAAAAAGGAAGTGTCAAAAAATAGCTCTTAATAAGATGAGGGTGGTGGTGGTGGTGGTGGTGGTGGTGGTGGTGGTGGTGGTGGAGTTATCAGACCAATCTACCTCGTTCTGACCCTGAGCCCCTCTGTGGTGCCCTGGCTCTAGTCCCACCCATGACTCTACCTCATACAGTACCCTATGCCCCAGTCAGCTCTATTTGTCCCCACAATGCTCTGTATGTCAGCCTTTACCTTCCCCGTCATTCATCCATTAATTCATTGATACAACAAATGTTTGTTGAGAGACTATTGAGTCGAGTATTGTGCTGGGGCTAGGGATACATCAGTGAAGAAGAGAGGTTTGGTCTCTACCTGAATAGACCTTCCAGCATCACTAGCCCATGTCCTGTTATGTCCAAGTCCTGTTCTGAGTCAAGGGACAGCCGGTTACCCAGAATCACAAATGCCAGAGCTGGAAGGTGACCTCCACTCTCCCCGGGCCTTTAATTCAGAGCTCCCACTCTGTGTCTAGCATATCCAGCTCCTGACGCAATTTGGCTCCTGGCAACCTTCCTCAGTTGTACTCTTACATCCTCCCTTTTACTCCCTCCTCTATCAGCTTTGCTGAGCGAAGATCCTACCGAATCAACTCCAGGCCCCTGGGGAGGCAGGGTTTGCATCAGCTCACCCAGTCAGCATCATTCTCCCAACAGCTCACTTCTTCAAACTTAATCCAGTTGCCGTCAAGTCAATTCTGACTCATGGTGACCTCCTGAGTGTCAGCGTAGAACCGTGCTCCAGGTGATTTTTTATAACAATGCCAAATCTATTCAATGACTGATTTTTTGGAAGTAGGTTGTCAGCCCTTTCTTCCCAGGCATCTCTGGGTGGACTCAAATCTACAAACCTTCAGTTAGCAGCTAAGTGCATTAACCATTTGCACCACCCAGGGACTCCTTCCGCAAACTTAGAAAGAGGTAGAAAAATCATAAGAGCTACCATATATTGGGTATCTCCTAAGCGCTTTGTATGCACCCTTTCATTTCATCCTTCCAGCAAGCGTATACGCTAGGAACCATCATCTACACTTTACAACAGAGGGATCTGAGACTTAGAGGGCTGAAAGGTTTGCCTCGGGTCAGTTAGGAAGTAGTGGAGCCAGGATTCAAACTCAGATCTGTGTAAAAACTGAAGATGAGAGACTGGACATGACCAAAACTACATGGATAGTTAACGGACAACTTCTCCCCGCTTTTGGGGAGATATTCATCCTTTGGAATATTTTCACTTGCGTGTGTCTTCTTGGTATGGGCATGGCAACGAATGACTGGGAAAGAGAGAAAGCAGGTAGGTGTGGAAGGAAGCAGATGTGTGGAGCGGAGCAGAGGGGGACCACAGAGCCCACTAGAGGTAAAGGGACCAGCAATTCTCCCAAGGGACCTGGCTGAATTGTGCTTTCTTTCAAACACCCCATTATTCTTGGGCTAGTCTGAGTGGGTTTCTGCTTCCTGCAATAGGGCTTCCTGACTAAGTCGATCACCCACAAGTTCAGGGCCTTGCCTTCTCTCCAGCTCCCCACCGTGTGTTGCCCTGTGTGGCGCACCGTATGGGTACCCAGAATTGGTGACTGACTGCACAGCACAAACATTTTAACACTTTTAAAATGAAAACCGGGTGGTTCCTTTTTTGTTGTTGTTCTTTTTTTTCCAGGTTTGTTTGGAAGGAACAAAATGTCCTAATCTTTTCCGCATGGACTGTGCACCTCCCTCAGCACCATTTGCAAAAGTGTTCTAAAATGGAAAATTATTGTGGGCTAAAATTGTCTGCCCTTTCCTGCATGTTTCATTCTGTCTCAAAATCAAGCTGTGATGAAGAAAAAACAGATGTTTGAAGCAGGTAGGCGCTGTTTTTACAAACATACAGAATCATCAAGGCATTTTCAACCAGCATGACAAAATCATAGTTCTTCCGAATTGGTATGGATGTATCGGGGGAGAAACTCTGTTAAGAGGTCTTTGGGAACAACTGACCGGCCTGTTTAACAATTAGTTTGTTCTCACGAACTTGGGAACCACAGGCATGCGGTGCTTGGGCTTTGGGGTTAGAATGACCAGCATGTCCATTTCAGCTCTTCACTTGCAGCTTTGCAACCTGGAATAAGTAGCTTAACGTCTCTAAGCCTCTATTTTAACATCTGTAAAATGAGAGTAAAAATGTGGACAGTAGGTTTGCTGGTTAGATTGAGAAAGAGTAAAACAAACATCTAGCATAGTAAATAGCAGTTGGCAACGTTCAGTTAAAAAAAACCATTGCCATCGAGTCGATTCCGAATCATAGCGATCCTATAGGACAGAGTAGAACTGCCCCATAGGGTTTCCAAGGAGGGGCTGGTGGATTTGAACTGCCAACCTTTTGGTTAGCAGCCAAGCTCTTAACCACCAAGCCACCAGTATTCACATGTTCAATAAATTATAGCTATTATTAATTAATCAGTTAACTCATCATTTAAGTGGTTTATTCTTAGCAAATCGGTGTTAGAAATAGCCCAGAAGTATCTAAGATGAACTCTATCTTGCTGCCTCTGAAGTATCTATTAGAAGTCCCACCATGTTTCTTAAAGCTAAACACAAGTTCCAAAGCTCAATAAAGTAGTGTCTCCCCCATCTTCCAACGCTGGTCTCAGGGAAATCTCTACATATGCTCTCACATACAATAGTGGAGGAATTCCTTAAGGAAGTGTATGTCCCACTCACCACTCACCCTTCCCTTCCCTCCCCTCCCCTGACCTTTCCAAAAGTCTGAGAATTTGGTATATATAAAATTGCAGAACATTGAGACAATGTAAAACAGAAAAAAATGTCCTCAATTACTCTTACCAACTATAAGTATTAATTTATGTAAAAATTTATTGAATTGGTTACTATATATTGCTCTTGTCAATTCATTTAAGTAAGTACTTGAGTAACTTCCAGACAATACTAGTCACAGAGATAGGAGTAGTTAGAGAAAGTAAACTGTTCTTTTCTTGAATGTGATATGCATGGTCAAGTTTTCTCCCTCCTTAGTCTATCCTTCATCTCTAGCTGGTCAGAGTAATAATGTTTGGCTGCAGATATTCACAGAGAAGGAAGACAAACTAGCCAGCCTAGCTCTCCCCTACAGCAGCGTACCTAGAGGAAGGAAAATAGTCTTAAGAGAACTCATCAACTGGTCAATCTCTGAGGCATCAAGGAAAGACTCCCTTGAAAATCAGATCCCTTTCAACCTGGGAAGGAAGATGGCCAATCCTGTGAGCCTTGGAGTAGGGACTGCTTACCAGATGCACTGACAGGAAGATAAAAGGAAATGTCAGATGAGAAATTGATGAAAGTGAGGAGAGAAGTCACAGCATGTTGGAGTGGGTGCACCGTTGGCGTGGGTAACACTTGGTCCCTTCAGCTTTTCTTTTATTCAGTCATTGCTTCATCTACTCATTTATTTATTTACTCAACAGATATTTGTTGAGCCCTCACTGTGTACAGGAAACCCTGGTGGCATAGTGGTTAAGAGCTACTGCTGCTAACCAAAAGGTTGGCAGTTTGAATCCCCCAGGTGTTCCTTGGAAACCCTATTGGGTAGTTCTACTCTGTCCTATAGGGTCGCTATGAGTTGGCATTGACTCAACACCAGCAGGTTTCACTGTGTACAAATTCCCTGTGGCAAGGACTCAAAGTGTAACTCTATGATTAAGTATGAGGATAAGTCAAGAAGTATGGCTACTAGGGTTCCAGTTCATACATGCACAGGTTTACTCCAAACAAAACATGTTTAAACATGTCTCTGTGATCAGTGGATGGCTGCAGACAAGTTCTCTCAGTAACATACTTGTTTTGTTTCGTTAGAGTGCCTTCAAAAAAAGGGTACTTTTTGTGTTATTAAAAAAAACTATTGTGAGATCTGTGCTAATATCAAATTTTTAACAAAACTCCAGTGGTCATCTTTCCAAATCATTGAAGCTTTGCAATAAGTTTATGGGAATGCTGCCCCACATGAAACTACAGTGTTTAGATGGATCAAACGTTTTAGGAAGGTCGGGAAGACCTCAAAGATGAACCAAGAGAAGGAAGAGTGCTCAGAAGATTACGGAGATTGTTTTCTGGGATTCCAAAGGGGTAATCTTGATAGATTTTCTTGAGTAGATTTTCTTGATAAATTTTCATAGGATGATCATGGGGGCTTATTATGAAGAAGTTTTAAGAAAATTGAAAACTGCATGGATGAGAAAAAAGCCAGGAAAGTTGCATTGAGGAATTTTTTTCCATCACAACAAGG
This sequence comes from Trichechus manatus latirostris, assembly GCF_000243295.1. Taxonomy (NCBI): domain Eukaryota; kingdom Metazoa; phylum Chordata; class Mammalia; order Sirenia; family Trichechidae; genus Trichechus; species Trichechus manatus. Next base: position 2,823,145 of record NW_004443959.1, on the reverse strand, counting down.
CACCTGCTCATTCTTCGGGAGTAGCAAGGGCTGTCCTGTGAGAATTTCGTGGGGAAACCTTACCCCATTCACCCCACAGCCCTGATCTTGCCTCGTCAGACTTCTTTTTGTTCCCAGAACTCAAAGAACATTTAAAAGGAACACAATTCAAGCCCCTCAAGAATGCTAAAACTGCCCTTTTGATGTGGTGTAAATCGAAGAGCACAGAAGTCTTCAGGGAAGGGTTAAAGAGATGGAAACACCACCTTCAGAAGTGTATGAACCTCAGTGGAGGATATGTCAAGAAACAATAGCTTCACCTGTTGATATTTTTGTTTAATAAATGTTTCTATGATTTTGTAGCAATACTTTTTGACTTACCCTCGTACACTGTCCTAGAGTTGGAGAAACAAACCAAAAAGGGAAAAATCCTTAAGAAAAGCCAGCATGTGCTTGTGAACAAATGCGTGAGAGAATAAAGTGCAAAAGAGGTGGGAGGAGAGCGCGAAGGCCACAGGCTCAGTGCTCAGGGAAGACGTTATAGTGGTGACCACAGCCAACAGAGGAGTTCTTGACATTGTCCTGGGTTTGCACAGAAGAGAGGCAGAGGTGGGCAGGTTAAGCAGGAATAAGGAAAGCTTGTTTGAGGAGAGCAGGGTGTCCCCTTCATGGGCGGGAGGGTCACCGTTTCTTTCATCGGTGAGCAGTAAAAGGCAGCCATATTGGATGTCTGGAGTCAAAGGGGAAAGCGGCACAATTGGCAAATCAAGGAATTTGAACTTATGGAAGACTCCACAAGGGCAAAGATTTCTTCAGTACATCATAGAAGCTGTCTTTTGGAAAAATCATTCTGGCAGGAGACAAATTTTAGTCTAATTGTTATATTTTTCTGGAGTTCTTTTCCAATTGTTTCCTTCAGTTCCAGTGCAAAGTCTCAACTTCTGAACATGAAAGACCCTTGAACGTGGGGAAAAATGAGGCAGAAGACATTTATTTCTTTTCCTATGGTGGAGTCTTAAGTAGATGTTTTATCTGTCCCACTAGATGAGAAGTTTCTTGAGACCAGAGGCTTATTGATGAATCCCTGCAGCGTCAATGCATATATGTACTGACTGGAAACACGGCCAAGCCCTTCGTAGGAGGGGAACTGGCAACCTCCCCTGTAGACTCTCCCTTGACATTTCCTCTAGAAGCATACGATGAACCTTAGGACCATAGGATGTTGGAGGTTAAAGAAATTACTTCCAATCTTACAGATTTGAAAACTGAGCAGGGACTTGAAAATAATAGATGGACCATGCAATAAATGGATGACAGGTCCAAAGCAATAATGCAGACCGCCAGCTTATCCCCAGTCATATCCAGAAACCGAGTGGGATAGGAGAGAAGATATGGGTTTTCAGGTCGACAGACAGCCCTGTAAAACTGACAGTGCTATATACAGCTATCCTGGATTTCATGGCCAGCATGGGACAAGCACAGGGCAAAGATGTCCATCAGCCAGTAGCCCTGCCCCTGCAGCCTCACGGGGAACTTTAAGGATGCAGACTAACCCTACAGCGAAGCTGCCTCCTGCATCCTCCATCCTCCTCAAAGTGCTCTAGCCTACTGGAAGATTTGGTCTCACTATGTCAAATTATAAATTCCTTTGTAAGTGCGCCAAGAATTTTAGAATTCTTCAAGGTCAAATAAATTTAATTGCCTCAATATATAGCGAAAACAATTATTTAAAAATTCCTAATTATCCTGGAATCACAAAACATGAGATTTGTGAGAGATTTCGGACCCTGTATAATCCAATTTCTTATTTTACATATGGGAAAATTGAGACCTCGGGAAGGTAACAGCCTTGCTTGAGATCATAAAGTTAATTCAGAGGCAGATCTGGGATTAAGTGTTCCTGATTTCCAGGCCAGTGCTTATAGCATTGGTTTAGAACCAGGGCCACAGGTTCAAATACCCTCAGGATAGGCAGGAAATGGAAATAAGCAAAGTTGAGGTGGTAGAGACTAATGACATACCTGGTAGTAGAGGCTGCAGTGAGTAGACTAAGAGCAGCCTCCCACAGCTCAAGAAATCATTGACATGGTGTCATGGATTGAATTGTGTCCCCCCAAAATATCTGTCAACTTGGCTAGGTCATGATTCCCAGTATTGTATGATTGTCTACCATTTTATCACGTGATGTGATTTCCCTATGTGTTGTAAATTCAATCACTATGATGCAATAAGATGGATTCGCTGCAGTTGTACTGATGAGGTCTACAAGATTGGATAGTATCTTAAGCCAATCTCTTTTGAGATATAAAAGAGAAAAGCGAGCAGAGACACATGGGAACCTCATACCACCAAGAAAGCAGTGCCGTGAGCAGAGCGCGTCCTTGGACCTGAGGTTCCTGCACAGAGAAGCTCCCAGACCAAGGGAAGATTGATAACACAGACCTTCTTCCAGAGCCAACAGAGAAAGTGTTCCCTTGGAGCTGACATCCTGAATTTGGACTTGAAGCCTACTGGATTGTGAGAGAATAAACTTCCCTTTGTTAAAACCATCCACTTGCGGTGTTTCTGTTACAGCAGCACTAGATGACTAAGACAGATGGTAACATGCAGGCTTAATATTGCCAGGGATACTTACTTTTCCAAAAGAGGCTGAAAATCAGGCTTTAATGTGAAATCACTAGTTTTTAATAGGCCAGTAACTGAGTCAAACGTTTTAAACATTCTGCAGGCCAAAAAAATGTCTGTGGGCTAGATATGGCACATGGGTCTCTAAATTGTGATCTCTGATCCAGACCATAGTGACTTAGCACATAAAGTCACTGTGCCCTCCCTCACTGCTAAATACAACTGCATTTGCCATCATCCGTCTCTTTAAGCCTTTTTGATGTGTGGCTTCTTATCCCTGCAGTCATATAGGAAGGGGAAGGGTGTGTGAGTCCCTGATTTCAGCTCTCCTCCTTGATACGGTAGCTGTTGTCTGTCAGTGATCACTTTGGCTCCATAAAGATTTCCCTCAGCTCAGTTTTGGCTTTCATTAATGTAAAATATTAAATAACCTTAACATAGGACATATGCATATGGACCATAACAGAATGTGATGGGCTGGTTCAGCATTAATATTCTGGTACCCGTGTATCAGCCAGGTGTTTCCAACGGAACAGCTGCAAGACAGTCATCTGGCTCGAGAAAGCTGTAAAAACCCAGTGAGAAATGGAGAGAACATCCCTTTACATTTACCCTCCAAACGCCACTGTTGAAAATTAACAAAACATCTTTGAAATTATGCTCCAGACAGAAATGTAATTAACACAGGAAAACATGGCCTCATCTCATTACTTTTCCAGCATCAGAGAGAACCTACCTGAGGCTGTAAAATCCCTCTGGGTGGATACCTAACGTGGCTGACACCCAGATGCATATTCATAGTGTTGTTTATATGGACAAAAATCCTCATTCCATACTTAGAAAATACACAGGAAGCAAGAAGGCTTTCATTTGACCGTTCTGTGGCATTGGATAAAAGACATTTCAAATGGCTTTCACACTGTAGCCTTATGTAGCCTGCAGCGTTGGTTCCAGGAAGCAGTCCTTATCAGCAATCTCATCCGTACTGAGTCCTCTGACCCCAACCCAACCCAACCATCTCTACCCACAACTGTAATTAAAACCAACACCAAACCCTAACACAAAACAAAACTTAAACTATAACAAAGTCAAAAGAGCCTTTTTCTAGACTTCTGTGAATGAAAAATTCTGGGTAAGTCCATGAAAGCAGAACTTCCTTCACTTTTTGGTGTCCATTTGGTATCTCAGGAGCCCTGGTGGTACAGTGGTTAAGAGCTCACTGCTAGCCAAAAGGCCAGCAGTTCTAATCCACCAGCCGCTCCTTGGAAATCCTATGGGGAAGTTCTATTCTGACCTATAGGGTTGCTACGAGTTGAAATGCACTTGACGGCAATGTGTTTTTTGTTTTTTTTTTTTAATAGTGGAAGAGGCTGCATAGGCCCGGCTCACTATTATTTCCTCCCCATTGCTGACCGCCACGTTGTCTCATGATCTTGTCTTTCCCTCTGGTTCCAGTCGCTACAAAAGGTTTAAGATTAACCAGTGTTCCTCCTCGGGGGGTGGAAAACAAGTGATGATGATCTGAGGATGAAAAACCCAACAAAGCACCCAACTTGTGACAAGAAAACCAGGATGTTGCCAGATAACCCCCAAGAATATCAGTAAAAGATGAACTCATCTGAGACATGACCACCTCAAGGGGGAACTAACACAAACTTCTAAGACCCATAATCCTGTCCCTATAAAAGCCTTTGGTGGATCTCCAGTTGGGGAGATGAGTTTTTTGGAGGAATCTGTTCCCCTCTGTCTCCTATATATCGATATGTAATAAACCTCTCACTGCTCACCTCACCCCTGTCTCAGAATTGGCTATTGCGGCAGGCGGCTCCAATCCGCATTATTACGGTAACAATAGGGTCACTATGAGTTTGAATTGACTCGCGGCAATGTTTTTTTTTTTGTTTTGTTTTTTGGTATCTCAAGTCTTGGTCCAGGCTGTCTGCTGGGTAGAAGAGCATTGGCCGTGCAGAAACAAGGACTCAGAAAGGAGAGTAAGCCTGGGCCACATTGTTGCAAAGGATGCATGTCATGAGAGCTCCTTCAGAGACCATCTAGCTCCACAACCCTTAGCTATTGTACAGATGGGGAAACTGAGGTCCTCCTCTGGTCATGGAGCAAGGTGTGGGCCAAAACTCGTTGCCATCGAGTCGATTCCGACCCACAGCCACCCTAGAGAACAGAGTAGAACTACCCTATAGGGTTTCCAAGGAGCAGCTGGTGGATTTGAACTGCTGACCTTTTGATTAGCAGCTGAGCTTTTAACCACTGTGCCACATGATCCCAGAAATCCAAATACACCACACTGCTTCTCCATTTCAAACATCTGTCAATAAAATGGAGCCTTGGTGGCGTAGTGGTTAAGTGCTCAGCTGCTAACCGAAAACTTGGCGGGTCGAACTCACCAACTGGTCCATGGGAGAAAGATACAGCAGTCTGCTTCCATAAAGATTACAGCCTTGGAAACCTTGTGGGGCAGTTCTATTCTGACCTACATGTTCTCTATGAGTCAGAATCAATTCAGCAGCAACTAATTTGGATTTTTTGTTTGTTTGTTTGTTTGGTCAATAAAATACCATCCAATCTCTAATTTTAAAGATCTCCACGTAAGGAAAAGAACGTTTTCAATGTTTTGCAATAGGAACTTCTGGATTCCATCATAGAATAACATAGCTGGTAGCAAGTCTATTTGCATACATTTCAAAAAACTTACCTAAGATGGTTTTATGAGCCTGGCATGATAAATCATGCACTCTTGGCTAAGTAAGGAAATGCACATTCTAATTAATTAGGTATGCAAAACACGAGTATTGGACCTGCAACAAAGGAAGGAACTTGGAGAGTTCGGGATAAAGATTCATAAGTGAGCTCCCAAATAAATGAATTAATTGCTTCTGCTTTCTGTGCCCCTATTTTGCTCTGCAAATATGTTACAAGTCTTTGTTTTCCTTCTGGCTTTTCATCTGTGTCTTTGAAGTTCCTCGTTTCTGTAGTAATGTGCTTCCCTCTCCTGCTCAACGCTTCTCATCTGCGGACCCAGCCAGAGCTTCCTCCAATATGTCCAATTCACGGATAATTAGTTTAAACTAAAAACATAATCTGCTCAGGGTAATTGACTCTATGTGTAGTCGGCTTAAAAAAATAAAAAAGGAAAAAATGCCTACTTATGGGCTTCACAGCTTTGCATATGACATGGTTATTTCTTTAGTCAAATTGAAATCATAGGAAGTCTAATCCCCTCGTAGATCTGGTGGGTCACCACCGATAATTCCCATGGTGTTAGAAGGAAGAAACAAGACAGATTCCATAAGCATAGCACTGGATTTTTACCCAAAGCATCAAATTTAAATGGAATTATTCTAAAATATTAATGGAGATGAAAGTTACTCAAACACCGTAAGGCATTTATCCCAGTCACCTCTCCAATCTCAGTTACTGCAGAGATTCCTAACTCCTCATGCGGACACCACCATCCTTGTAAAATTATTTGGACATACCTAAACACCACTGGTATGTCATGGTTCCCTGTATTCTAAGTCTGGCCACACCCATTAACTTTCACAATTTAGGCTTGAAAAATCTTTAGAAGGGCTAGAGGACTGGGCTGTAGATTGAGCGTCCAGGGGTGACTCCAAGACCACAGAACTAGCCATTGTGGGAACTGCTACTTCTGCCACAAGCAGGAAGGTGAGGAGTCAGGTGGCCCAGCTGGAACCACTGACTCCAAAAACACAACAGGAAGTTGTTGCCACTGCAAATGTCAGCTCCAGAGCCATGCCTGCTAATTTATAGGAGAAAACAAGTAGATGTTTCTCAATATCTATAAAGCTAGTGATTGGACACTGGACACCACCACAAAAAAATCTAAGTCTTCATGACTCTGTCTGCCAACAGGAACAGCAGATGAAACAGAGAAGCACAACATCCATTCCACTTCTGTCTTCTATATTATACATGAACGCATCAGACCAGCTTAATCTAAATCACATCCAGAAACCAACATAGCGCTGCAAGGGAATCTGAGAAATATCACTCTTCACTCTCTCTCTGCTGCAGAATAGAGCAAGATGCTAGAAGAAGGTGGATTGGATAGTAATTGAGAAGATCATTAGTTTAACCTTGTATATGTGCCTTTAAGACATTCAAGCTGAGATTCCAAATAGGTAGATACAGGGATTTGGAGCTCATAAGAGAAGTTCCGTGCTGGCAATATAAATTTGGGAGTCGTTGATGTATAGAAAAAATGGAAATAATCCATTCATTGACATAGATGAGATTGCCTAGGGAAGGAATATAGAATGGCAAAATGGGGCCTAGGACCAAGTCTTGGGCACCTCCAATATTTAATGGTTGGAATTAAAAGGATGAATCTGCAAAGAAGACTGGGAAGGAGCAACCAGAGGGGTAGAAGAAAAACCAACATTTAATAGAAGCCAAGTGAAGAGGGTATTTTAAGAAGAAAGGGCCGATCACTAGTGTTAAATGTGGCTGAGAGGTCAAGTAAGATGGGAATGAAAAATGTCCAGTGGATTTAGCATCACTGAGTTAAAGGAAGTAAGGACTGAGTGGGAGATGAGGAAATGGAGGCAGCAAACACAGAAGATTCTTCGGAAAAGTATACTTGTAAAGTGGGGAGAGCAGTATGGTGGCTGTTTGAGGCAGAATTCAAGGAAAAGACAGGTTGTTAAGATGGTAGGGCCTTGAGCAGGTTTACATGTCAAGGGGAAAATTCAGTTATAGAGGGGAATCAAATAGAAAACATTGATCGTGTCAGGTTTCTGAGGAGGCAGGGGCAGAAGAGATCCAAATCTCTAAAGCACAGGGAGAAGGATAGGCCTTGGTTGGCTCCTCTGGGGTCCCAGGAGGTGTGGAGGAGAGGAAGAATGTAGAGGTTGGGATGTCTGCAGATTTGACAGTGAGAAATCGAGAGAATTCCTGTATGATGGCTTGATTTTCTCCGTAAGAGGTGAGGTAATCTGCTGGGAGTGAGGGGAGAGCTGAGGGAATTCTATTTCTCTTCAAACACAATGTGCTTT
>NW_004443959.1:2784121-2815408 GCF_000243295.1 Trichechus manatus latirostris | reverse complement strand
CATTGACAAAATGTAATTCCAGGGCCAAATTCTAGCTCTGATTGTCTTTTCTTTCTTTCTGTTCTTTTTTTTTTTTTTCCTTTTAAAATATTTTATTAAGGTACATTCTCACTTTTAAAAACTTTCAAGTAATAGAGAAATATAAAGATGAGAACAAATTATCATCTAGAATCCTACTACTTAGAAATAAATATCATCAAAGTAGGTAAATATTATGCCAAATATCTTTCTCCCTACCACATACACAAGCACATGGTGAAGGACAGCTAGTTAGACAGGCAAAAAAATAAGATTTTATAAATACAAGATCAAACTATACCTCTTTGTAATAAAAAGTATTAAAATTTAAATTACTTTGATAATTTACACCAAAAAAATAAGCCTGTTAAAAATGCAAAGCATCAGTTACTGACACATAAATGTGACATGGCTGTCCTAGCTCTGATTTTCTTGACACGATGCAGCCAAGTGAACAGAACCAACACCGGAAGACAGGCTCTGGACTTGGGGGTGAGGGGCTTGTTTATTTAAGGTATCATTGCCTTGGGAATTGTGGCATGCCCAAGAGAGCACTCAGCATGCTTTCTTGACTACACAGGTTGCTGATGTAGAGCTATGGCAGGCAGACCTTCAGGATGAAACCACAATAAATCATTAATTATCACTATCATCCCCACACCTCACTCCTCTCCCATCTCTTGGGGAAAATATGAACTCCTCCCAACAGGGACAAACAATATTGAGAAAGAGATCCACAGAGCCCTGTAGGCTGTTTGTCTCCCTATGACTGGAAGTTTCTTGACAGCAAAGTCAGGACCTGTTCTTTGTGTCTCGCAGTGACTAGTCTTGCGCCTGGTACATAGTATTAATAATGGTCAGTATTTATTGACTGATTGCTATGTTCAAAGCACTATAAGAAAAGCTTTGCTTGCATTTTCTCATTTAATACAATAACCTATGAGGGAGGTACCAATAGCACATACATTTTACAGGATTGGAAATAGAGGCTTGAAAGAGCTGACTTGTCCAGAATCCCACAACCAGTAATAAAGGAGTCAGGTTCTGAATGCTGATCTGTCAGATTTCAGAAGGTGGACTCTTATCACTAGTCTCCATGACTCCGGTTGGTACACAGGAATGAAGAATGTCAACTGATTGGTAAAGACTGGAAAGACTTGTGACATTGTCCTTGCTTGGTGCAGGGAGGGTGCATGACTTCTGGTCTTCTATTATGGATTAAATTTTGTCCCCCCAAAAGATATGCTGAAGTCCTGACCCTGGTACCTGTGAACATGAACTTGTTCTAAAATTACTCATTGCTGTCAAGTCAATTCGACTCATAGCAACCCTATAGAACAGAGCAGAACTGCCCCCATAGGGTTTCTAAGGCTGTAACTCTTTATGGAAGCAGACTGCTACATCTTTCTCCCAGGGGACGGCTGGTGGGTTCATACCACTGACTTTTCACTTAGCAACTGAGTGCTTAACCACTGCTCCATCAGGGCTCCTTGGTTCTAAAATAAAGTCTTTGAACATGTTATCAGTTAACATGAGGTCATACTGCAGTAAGGTGGGCCCTAATCCCATATGACTGGTGTCCTTATAAAAGAGAAGATACACAGAGACAGACAGAGGGGAAGATGGAAGCAGAGATGGAGTTATGCTGCAGCTGTAAGCCAAGAAATGCTTGGGGCTACCAAAACCTGAGAGACAAGGCAGGATCTTCCCATAGAGCCTTTGGAGAGACCATGGCCCTGCCAGCACACTGAATCTGAACTACTAGCCTACAGAACATGAGACAACAAATTTCTGTCATTTTAAGCCGCTTACTTTGTGATACTTTGTTATAGCAGCTCTGACAACTAATACATCTTCTCTGCTTCCTTCTTCCTAGACGAGGATGTCGCTGCCCTGGGAGTGGGGCCTTTGGGAGGAGGAGTGAAGCTCATTTCCACTGAGCCACAAATGTTTATTGAGCACCTAAATATAATAGGTAGACTTTACTGAGTGGCCCCTCTCACCAGGCCTTGTGCTAGGGGCTGAAGATCACAAAATGAGAGACATAGGCCTTATCTTCAGGAAGCACGTAGTCAAGTGAGAGACACAGACATGGGAATGGACAAATATAATGTGACAAGGGCTCTGATAGAGAAAAATCATAGTATTTAATTATAAGGCATTTAAAAAAATTAAACCTAGTTTCTTGCTAATAAATGAAGAGACTCAGAAAGTGAGTTTCCTTAATTTTTAATAATAGTGTCAGAAAGCCATGCAGTCTGTAGACCTTCATTTCTGGCCAAAGTGAGGAATCAGCTTCACGTCTGATATCTCATTTTAAAGCTACAAAGAAACCGCCATAAAGTCAGGCCCATAGAAAAGTCATTTGCTTAGACCTCCCATTCATGTCCAGTCCAGCCCTCGCTGGCTATTAAGGTAACTGTTTGGAAAGAACATATTCCCTTCTCTGGTTATCAAAATGCATCTTCTCCTCCATCTGCCTCATAATGAGAAGTTATAATCTTCTTTTTATGACAGTACCATAAAAGACATCAATAGAACAAAAAAAATACATGGCTCCTGGTAATAATAGTATTTGTTACGGAAATTGTAAAATGTTCCCGTATAGGTGCAATCCACTTTAATTAAGCCTTGTCAAATAATACATTTTCAAAATATCTAAATCAGATATTGCAGAGCCATGAACTTGCTGTCCTGGAAAAAAAAAGGAGCCTTGGGGATTAAGCCTGGGGTGGATCAATTTTCTTATGACGAGCTTCCATGGTTCAGGACATTTGTAATGGAAGCTACGCCAAGCCTCTCGCTTTAAGTTTGAGCTTAGCAGTAAAGGACTGAGAACTGTCTGAGCTTAGTACATGGGGACTACTGGGCTGCAGAGACCACTGTGTGCCCAGCCTTCCTCATCCACTGAACTCTGTGGTGCCCACGATTCTGAAATGCTCCCATTTGCTCACTCTGCAGTGCTCATCTCCAGAATGGATCTTAACCAGGAGCAGAGAGATGGAGCATGAAACCCCATGGGTTCCAATCACTGAAAGATTCCAGGCTCCAAGATCAGAGATGAGGCAACAGTTGACCTGGCCACATTCTAAGAAGAAAACCGTATTTTTTAAAAAAAAAATTATTGAATCTTTTTATGCAGGACCTTGGTGGCTCAGTGGTAGAATTCTCGCCTTCCATGTAGGAGACCTGGGTTTGACTTCCAGTCAGTACACCTCCATCTGTCAGTCAAGGCTTGCGTGTTGCTTTGTTGCTGAACAGGTTTCAGCAGAGCTGATGGACTAAGATGAACTAAGAATAAAGGCCTAGCAATCTACACCTACTCCTCACTTATCAACTACCTTGTTAGCCAACGTTTCATATTTATGATAATAGTAAAACATCTACTATCCAACTATTTTGCACATTAATGTTATATGTCTGGAAGTAACGAATGTCGAGTGGTGAGGCAGGAGTAACACTGGCTGTGATGGTTAAGGTTATGTGTCAACCTGACTGGGCCATGATTCTCAGTAGTTTAGCAGTTACGGTAATGATATAATTTTGCAGTTATGTAATGATGTAGTTACCCTCCATTTTGTGATCTGATGTGGTCGTTCTCCATTTTCACATAACACCAATTTCCACATAATGATCTGGATTTTGGAACCTAACCATGTCGATAAGTGAGGAGTGGGTGTACCAAAAAGCAGCCAGTGAAACCCCTATGGATTACAAAGGTCCAGTCTGCAAATGATTGGGGGAATTGTATCGTGCCATGAGTCGCCATGAGTCAGGGGCCTACTCAACTGCAGCTAACAACAATCCTTTTATTAAATTTCTTCTCAAAAATTATAAAAGTAACCTGTGTGTTCCATAACCTAAGAAAAACATACTGAAGTATACAGTAAAAAATAATCTTCTTTACAGCCTCCGCCATGCATCCCTTCCCATGAGGTAATCAATGAAAACAACCTGGTGTATATCCTTCCAGACTATCTTCCATGCTCATAAAACATATAGAGGGCTTATTGTTTATTTTTATTAAAATAAGGTCATTCCATACACATTACTCTGCAACTTGTTTTCTCACTTAACAGCCCTCTAGGCCAATAGCTATAGATCCAGGGAAACAGCATTTTTAACACTTCGGTTCTGATCTCCTGAATTCTCACTCTGTGCCAGGTGCACGCTGTGTTAAGCTACAAAAAATAACTCAATGGAGCACCCACCATCAAGGAGCACACAATCTAGCCGGGGTCAGACAGACAAATACCTCCAATAAATGCCCCAGAGGAGGACTGTGAACCCAGTGCTGAGGAAATCCAAACACTCCTGCCCCAAGAGAAGGGGTGAGGGAGGCTCCACAGACAAAGTAACAACTGATCTGGGTCTAGAAGGATGAACAGGATCTTGTCAGGTGGACAAGAATAAGAAGGGCATTCCAGAATGCAGGAACAGCATTAGAGGAGATATGGAAGCATCAGAGGATGCATCTAGTTTGATACCTAGAGCTCAAGTTTTTGATGGGGCTGGAGAAGAGATAGCGGCAGGAATGATAATGGATGTTTAAGCTGAAGTCAGACTGGGAAGGTAGTTTTATAGTAGACCAAGAAGTTAAACTTTTTATCCTGTAAGTAATAGGGAAGGAGCCCTGGTGGTACTATGGTTAAGCGTTTGGCTGCTAACTGAAAGGTCAACAGTTTGAACCCATCAGCGGCTCCATGGGAGAAAAGACTTGGCAATCTGCTTCTATAAAGATTACAGCCTAGGAAACCCTATGGGGCAGTTCTACTCTATCCCACGGGGTCGCTAGGAGTCAGAATCAACTCGACGGCACAGAACAACAACAAGTAATAGGACTCACTGAAGGTCCAGAGCAGGAAAGGGGCCATTGTCAGACTGAACCAATGGACACTGGTAGCTGGAAGGTGGGAGGCAGGCAGGAGCCTGGTTATTTCTCTCCTTCTTTCTCTGCTTCCTGTGGCATTTCTGGATGTGGCTGCATCTCCTCCATGGTTCCAACTCCTACTTGGTATCCTCTGACCTGTCCTAGCCCCCACCCTGCAGCCCCAGCTTTCAGACACTGGTAACATCCTCTCCTCCCATCATTCTTCCAGTTCTCGGGGTTGTAGCAGATTCCTGCTGTTGCTAATATCTGAGTTGCCGCCTCCTTCCTTGGTTTGGCTTCTTGGTTCTTCCTTCACCAATCCCCTGCTGCAAATTCTATCTATTAAAGTACCTAGAGTGGTTTTGATCTCCTGGCTAGACCCTAACTGGTTCACAGTGCTTCCATTTATCAGAATATTATGAAGCTGTCAACAACAACAGTTGTTTTACAAAAGGTTTTAGTAAAGTGAAGAAACATTTATGCTATAACATGAATAAAACAAGCAAAATGCAGAATTGTCTGCAATATTATTTCAATTATGTTTTCAAACTGAGATGTAAAAAAAGATCACCAAGATAATGTTAACACGTTTGTAGTTGTACTTGGTTTGGGGAGTAGAAAAGATTTCACTTCTTCTTTTAGCTTTTCCATGTGTTCATAATTTTCTACAGTGAACATATTTCAAGGCTTGTCTTTAACACTTGTCATCTCCTGGTCCGAGTCTGGCTGGGAGCCAGGCAGTCAGCATCTCTGCACATTCTCCGTCTCCAGCTGTCCATGAACAGATATTAAAGGGCCACAGCTCAGCTTGAAGCCCTCGTCCAGACAGACTTGCCCTGTCCCCTACCTTGCAAAGCCCTTTCTTCACTGCCTAGAGGCATGGGGTGGGGAAGACCTTCCCTGTGGGCATTAACATTGCCCTTACCCCCTCACTGAACATGTCCAGTTGTCCAGTCAGTAGCCATGTGGTCACCTTCCCTCAGGCCCTGACATGAGAGCTTAATCTCCCCCTGAAAATCTAATGTTACCACGTGGTTAATTCCTTTCAGTCAGACTGCTGTTCCGCATCCTCACCATCATTAGAGGGCAGAAAGAGAATAATGTCTGACAGAGCCTTCTAGACATCAAAATGAGGCTGCTCGGGCTCTATCTGGAGGAAGAACAGCCCAAAGGCTGCCCCAGCTTCTCTGGCCCCTGAGGCCCGGCCGAACTGCCCTGTCCTCGGCACACTTGGTGTGAGGCTGGGCTGAGAGCGTCACTCTTACCTCCCGCTGGAGACATCTAGAATATGGGTTCGAGGCACCATGTCAGATGTCAAGAGGCCTATCAAAGCACAGAGCTTGTAGCCTATTCTTTAGGTATATCATAAAAATGTTTTTAAAAAAACAGCTCAGCTCAACTCAAACACACAAGCCAAAACAGTTGCCCTTAACCCAAGAGTTTTCCAAACCACATTTCAAGATGTGCTACCCCTTTAAAACAAGTCACAATATTGTTCCCCCATTTAACAGCTGGTCAAATAAAGACAAAGACAAAGTAGGCAATTAGCAGGCCTTCCTGCTGTTAGTCAGGGGTACAGGTGACACCTAGACCCAGCCTCTCGGGCTCACAATGCCATCATTAGCGGCCCTCAATGAAGCCATTCTGTGAACTGCAGAAAAGCTCTCTGCAAAATGAATAAAAAATGAGAAAACACAGCAAGACCTTGGATGCTGATGGATGCTCAGAAATAGTCCTTCATTACATAAGCGCTTCCTTATCTGGCCCTCACAGTGCTCTACAAACATCCTCCAACTCTCCTCACCCGACCCCGTGCTCAGTCCCAAGGAGTGTTCTCCTGCCACCCACAGACAGAACGAAGCCAGGCACCTGGCATCTACGGCACCCAGGAACAGTCAACAGAAGCAGGAAGGTCAAGAGAAGGACTGTTTGAGTCAGTGGGTCTGTGGTTCAGTCTAAGGATTTGTCCCTTTGAGCTCTCCGCTTTGGTTGTTGTAAACCACAGGGTACACAGGAGTTTTCAGTCATTTCACCCACAATAAAACTTGCTGTTTATAATAGATAAGTGGTAACTTTGGTGAAGGGTAAGACAGTACACAATAATGGGGAAGCCAGCACAACTTGTACAAGGCAAGGTCATGGAAGCTCCTTAGACACATCCAAACTCCCTGAGGGACCAAATTACCAGGCTGGGGGCTGTGGGGACCATGGTCTAGGGGAACATTTAGCTCAATTGGCATAACCTAGTTAATAAAGAAAATGTTCTACATTCTACTTTGGTGAGTAGTGTCTAGGGTGTTAAAAGCCTGTGAGTGGCCATCTAAGATACTCCACTGGTCTCACTCCTTCAGGAGCAAGGGAAAATGAAGAAAACTAAAGACACAGAAAGATTAGTCTAAAGGACTAATAGACCACAACTACCACTGCTTCCACCAGTCTGAGTCCAGTACAACTAGATGGTGCCCAAATATCACCACCGACTGCTCTGACAGGGATCACAATAGAAGGTCCCAGACAGAGCTGGAGACAAATGTAGATCAAAATTCTAACTTACAAAAAAAGATCAGACTTACTGGCCTGACAGAGACTGGAAAAACCCCAAGAGTATGGCCCCTGGACACCCTTTTAGCTCAGTAATGAAATCACTCCCGAGGTTCACCATTCAGCCAAAGATTAGACAGGCCCATAAAACAAAACAAGACTAAAGGGGCACACCAGCCCAGGGGCAAGGACTAGAAGGCAGGAGGGGACACAAAAGCTGGTAATAGGGAACCCAAGGTCGAGAAGGGAGAGTGTTGACATGTCGTGGGGTTGTTAACTGATGTCATAAAGCAACATGTGTACTCTTTAACGAGAAGCTAGTAAGTTCTGTAAATCTTCATCTAAAGTACAATTAAAAAAAAAAAAAAAAAACTTGCTGTTTATGACCTGACTAATATCTACTTACTGCCATCCAACACAGTAGAAAATAACAGATATCAAATAGTGTTGGAGCCCTGGTGGTGCAATAGTTAAAATGCTTGGCTGCTAACTGAAAGGTCGGTGGTTGAACCCACCAGCCACTCTATGGCAGGAAGATGTGGCGATCTGCTTCCCTAAAGATTACAGCCTTGGAAACCCTATGGGGCAGTTCTACTCTGTCCTACAGAGTCGCTATGAATCAGAATCAACTCAATGGCAGTGGGTATCAACTAGTGAAACATGAGAGAAAAGATGTAGAAGGAAGTAAGACAGAATTTACTTACAGAAGCAGAGCCTGAAACTAGGATTTGAGGGAAGTGGAGAAGTGAGACAGGGAAGGGAAGGAAGGGAAGTCACCAATGTGAGTAGCAGTAGTAGTCCCCTTGGGAAACTCTGGGAGGTAGTGCAGACCACACACCTCAGAGGGGCCTGCCTGAGGTGGGGGAGGGGTACTGGCGTACTAATATCCTGTTAGTCGCTGGTACTGGTTGAGGGCTGGTGGGGGAGGGCATTTTTAATTCTCTGGCACTTAGTGCCTGCCCTGAAGGACAGGCTCAGGCCAGAGAACACCCTCAGTCAGAGAGGCAGCTGCAGGGTCTGCCCCAGGCCCTATCTGAAGGCCATCAGGAGGGTGGAGGTTGAAAAGAGGTCCTGTTCAAGTTTATAAAGTCATAAAGAGTAAATAATGTTAATACTATACATAACAGGGGTTGGTGAAGTCCCTGGGTGGTATAAATGGTTAAGTGCTAGACTACTAACTGAAAGTTGGTGGTTAAACCCACCCAGAGGCACCTCAGAAGTAAGGCCTGGAGATCTGATTCTGAAAGATCACAGCCATGAAAACCCTATGGAGCACAGTTCTACTCTGCACACATGGGGTCGCCATGAGTCGGAGTTGACTCAAAGGCAACAAACAACAACAACAAAACGGGCTGGCAAACTTTTTCTATAAAGGGCCAGATAGTAAATAGTTTATGCTTTGTGGGACATACGGTCTCTGCTGCACTGACTTAATCTGCTTTTGAGGTGTGAAAGCAGCCATAGACAACATATAAACACATGGGAGTGTGCTCCAATAAAACTTTATTTACAAAAGCAGACAGCAGACTGAATTTGGGCCCAGGGCCCATAGTTCGTCATACCTTGTTATATAATAATAACCATTTACTGTACACCTACATTGTGTCAGGTACTTTACTTGTATTATCTCACTTAATCTCTAAAATTAAGTATTATTACACTTATGAAGTAAAAGCACTGAGCAGATTTCAAAGGGTGGTTAAAGAAGACAAATTAAAGTATTATAATGAAATGTGCAAAGACCTGGAGTTAGAGAAGGGAAGAACACACTCAGCATTTCTCCAGCTGAAAGAACTGAAGAAAAAATTCAAGTCGTGAGGAGCAATACAGAAGGATTCTATGGGCAAAATATTGAAAAACACAGGAAGCATCAAAGGAAGATTGAAGGAATACACAGAGTCACTGTATGAAAAAGAATTGGTCAAAGTTCAACCATTTCAGGAGTTACCATATAATCAAGAACCGATGGTACTGAAGGAAAAAACCCAAGCTGTACTGAAGGCATTGGCAAAAAACAAGGCTCCAAGAATTGACAGAATACCAGTAATTGAGATGTTTCAACAAACTGATGCAATGCTGGGAGCACTCACTTGCCTATGCCAAGAAATTTGGAAGACAGCTACCTGGCCAACCGACTGGAAGAGATCCATATTTGTGCTCATTCAAAAGAAAGGCAATCCAACACAATGTGGAAATTATCAAACAATACTATTAATATCGCATGTAAGTAAAATTTTGCTGAAAATAGTTCAAAAATGGTTGCAGCAGTACATTGAAAGGGAACTGCCAGAAATTCAAACCAGATTCAGAAGAAGATGTGGAATGAGGGTTATCGTTGCTGATGTCAGATGGCTCTTGGCTGAAAACAGAGAATACCAAGAGGATGTTTACCTGTGTTTTATTCGATATGCAAAGGCATTTGACTGTGTGGATCACAAAAAATTATGGATACCATTGAAAAGAATAGGAATTCCAGAACACTTAATTGTGCTCATGCAGAACCTACGCACAGACCAAGAGGCAGTCACTTGAAACAAGGCTTCCAACTGGTTTGAACCGGTTCAGTCATGGCCAATGAAGTGAAATTGGAACACATCCAAATGTTTCAAATCTGGGTGATCTGGAATGATGACCAGAACGGGAAAGATTACGGGTGGAAGCCCTGGAACGGGAGACTTGGAAGAGGCATAGTGGGTCCTGTCAGAAGCCTGATGTGTGAGATTGAATTATTGGCAGGACTGTGGAGAGCGACACACATTCAAAGTGGTGCAGTTGGCTGCCATCTTTGAGCGGAGCCCTGCTGTTTCCGACTCTGCTCAAAATCTGACAGGCAAGGGATATGGTTGCTATGTAACGAATACACTGCCCTTGTTTTCTAAGAGGCAGGTTAGGCTTCCAGGAGGGCTTTGACCTGTAATTTTTCCTGTTCTGGTTATTATTCCAGTTTTGAAAATTCAGGTCTGTTCCTGGTTCACTTCCTCGGCCATGACTGAACTGGGAAGAACCAGTTCAAGTCCTAGTTCAAGCAGAATAAGAGGATACTGCATGGTTTAAAATCAGGAAAGGTATGCATCAAGGTTGTATTCTTTCACTCTACTTATTCAGTCTGTATGCTGAGTAAATAATCTGAGAAACTGGACTATATGAGAAGAACGCTGCCTCAGGATTGTAGGAAAACTCATTAATAACCTGTGATATGCAGATGACACTACCTTGCTTGCTGAAAGTGAAGAGGACTTGAGGAACTTACTGATGAAGATCAAAGGCTACAGCCTTCAGTATGGATTACAACTCAACATAAAGAAAACAAAAATCCTCACAACTGGACCAATAAGCAACACATGATAAAGGGAGAAAATATTGGTGTTGTCAAGGATTTCATTTGACTTGGATCTATAATCAACGACCATGGAAGCAGCAGTCAAGAAATCAAATAATGTATTGCATTGGGAAAATCTACTACAAAGTTCTCTTTAAAGTGTTAAAAAGCAAAGATGTCACTTTGAGGACTAAAGTGCACCTGACCCAAGCCATATTTTCTATCACCTCATATGCATACAAAAACTGAAAAATGAATAAGGAAGACAGAAGAAGAATTGATGCCTTTGAATTATGGTGTTGGAAAAGAACATTGAATATACCATGGACTGCCAGAAGAATACAGCCAGAGTGTTCTTTGCAAGGATGGTGATATTGTCTCACATACTTTGGACATGTTGTCAGGACGGACGAGACCATGGAGAAAGACATCATATTTGGTGAAGTAGAGGATCAGAAAAAATAAGAAGACCCTCACTGAGATGTATTGACACAGTGGCTGCAACAATAGGCTCAAGCATAGCAATGATGGTGAGGCTGGCGCATGACAGCACAGTGTTTTTTTCTATTGTACACAGGGTCACTATGAGTTGGAACCAACTCAATGGCACCCAACGACAACAACAACAACTCAGAATACTCAGAATGACCCTGGAACTATCACTCAACCCATAGTCAGAGGGCCACATGTCCAAGACACATAGGGTCCTGTCAGAAAGTGAGGCTCTCCAACATGATAGCTTGGCCATGACGCCAGTACTTTGTTGCCAGTTTCATACTAATGTAAAGTATAGTGGCCCCTATCGAATCTTACGTGCACCCAGGTAAATTACAGATTATATTACCTAGTGTTTATTTAAATATGGACAAAGGGTTTAAAAAGATTCCTGTAAAAAAATATCCAGGTGCATATAATACTAATAATGCAAGCACAAGCAAAACAATAAATGGAAAAGCTGATGCTTGCGAGTATGAGTTCTTTTTCATCCACCTTGCAAGGTAAAACTGATGGTATTCGAATCATACCACACAAAAAGTCAGCCAAACATAAGTTAAATTATGAAAAATTCTATTTGAAATTTTGATTCACAGGCTACTTTCATAAAAATGATCCATATATCACAAGGCACAGATATTCAGCTTTAGGAGTACAAAGCATTCAGAATATGGGGTTTAAAAAAAATTCTCATTCTTCCCGCCACAGCAACATGGCTGAAATTATACACAGCTACAATATGGCAATATGGCAATAAATTAAAATGCATCCTTATCAGAAAATACATTTGGAAGACACAATGAAAATAGTGCCAAAAATTTGGGGGGAAATGACAACTCGGACAAATCGTTGTTGTTAGCTGCCATCGAGTTGGCCCCGACTCATGGCAACCCCATGCACAACAGAACTGAACACTGCCAGATAGTACATCATCCCCATGATCCGTTGCAGATCAAACATTGTAATCCACAGGGTTTTCATTGGCTGAATTTTGGAAGTACATAACCAGGCCTTTCTTCCTAGTAAGTCTTAGTCTGGAAACTCTGCTGAAACCTGCTCAGAGAGCATCATAACAACACACAAGCCTCCACTGACAGAAGGGTGATGGCTGCACGTGAGGTGCATTGGTCAAGAATAGAACCCAGATCTCCCACATGGGTGATGAGAATTCTACCACTGAACCACTACGGTGTAGTATTCAATGTTTTGCTACACAATGGGATTAAAATGAAGACATTTCTGACATATCCCATTTTGTGGGTTTGAGGTGTTTTCTTTCAATGCCTCATATAGTTGCTCAGGTTGTACATGGCACAGCTCCAGAAAGCCTCATTTTCATTGTAGTTTATGTGACATATGCCCTGATGTTGTGCAGCGGACACTCTGGAGACCTAGATGTAGTGGCCAGGAATGGCATCAAAGGAAAGTTATATTGGAGAAGATGTAGTCTCAACAATTAATTCTATAATAGTAAAGGTATTATGGGAACACTGTATGAGCATAATCATTGGAATTAAAAACGATTCCAGAATAAGGTTACAGAGATAAGATACCACATGAAATTCATTCACTGGATCATTTATAGGCAGACTATTGCAGCAAAGAAATTTAAGCTACAAGTGTACATGGTACCACAGGATACCAGTGATGTGATTCGATGTAAGGGGAAAAAGAATATTTGAATAGTAGAATTTTCACAGACTTCATAATGATACGGTATATGACCATGAACTACTTGAGTGAGTCGTTGAACTTAAAGATGGGTTATGCATTTTTCCTTTACAAAGAGACATGGTATCAAATTTGGTGATCTTTTTCCTGTGATGAGAAGTGGCTCTCAGCAACATGCCACCAGTAGGTATTTTTTTAAATTAAACATAAAATCTGACCCTTCAAGGTAAAGAGTGAGAAATTAACTACTTTTCTAAAGAAATTTGTAAGAGAACATTTTTTAAAACATTTCCATCACTATGTGATTTTTCTTGCCAAAAATGATGTATCAGTACCGTTCACCTGTACACCCTTAAACTGAAGTCTCTAGCTTGCTGAAAAATCTCTCAAAGTTTCAATGGGTTTTGGACCCATTTGTTTAAAAATGTAAAAATGAAATATCTTCCAATTAGTTTACAAGAATAATGGCCTGACATAAGGAAGCTGGAAATTTACTAGCCCAATTTCAACAAAAACCTTTGCATAATTGGTGGACGGCATTGAAAAATGAGAATCATGATTTAGTAAACACAACCACCAATGCCTTTTTTCCCCTTGGGTCCACACCTCTTTGTGAAGAATCCTTTTCAACTGACATCCATTAAAACCAAGTTTTTTCGTTTGTTTGTTTGTTTGTTTTTTAGTGAATTTAGAGCTTCGATGCCTTGCTGTATCAGAAAGTTAAAATTTCAAAAATAATAAAGCATATTCAATCTTAGTACTTACTCTAAAATATTATTAATAATTCCAGTGGCAGCAAGAGAAAGATTTTGTAGTGCTAACAATTTAAAATAGTATCTATATCATCTTTATTTATGTAATAAACACAAAAAATAGAAAATTTGAGCCCATTATAAAGCCAAGAGACTTGAAATTATCTTCCACCACTCTAACCACAAGCTCTTTCCAACACTCCAGAATACGCTGGCTCAACTACAGGTTGTACCTACTCAAAGGTAGCTCTCCGCTCCCAGACTAATTCCTGTTTTCACATCAAATTAACTTATAATAGTTGGAAAGAGCAAAAGAATAATGCAGTGACAAATTCCAATATGTCTTCCTTGTCTCCACCTTTGTCTTCTGCTGCCCCTTTCACATGCCTTCTGCTCCAGCCAGATAATTCATGAGCCTTGTACCAAAATTCGGTCAGGATGTGCAGCTTTGGGAGGACTTCCTGTGGAGCATGGAGAAAGGAAGGGAGAGAAGAATGGCTTGCTGAGCCAGCCAGTCAGTCAACCAAGTCTCCATGACCATCACTGGGGAACCAGATCAGTCTCATATGTGACTGCTCCCAACACACCATTCGTTTTCAAGCCTCCTTCAACCTTCCCTTTACACCTCCAGTCATGCTGTCTCTGGGCCTGGAATGTCCTCCCTGACGATTCCCACATGTTAAGTTGCTTTATTTCCTTTGAGGAAAGTCCTCAAAGACTTGAACAATGCTCCACCCTAACAGTGAGGTCCATATTCAACACTATCATTATCATCCAGGGAACATCTTAAAATCCAGATTCCCAGGCCCCCATCCCCACCTCAGCCCTACTGATTCTCTGGGAGGTGATTACTAGACTCATAAAAGTTTGAGAACTCATATTCTCTTCATTCAAAAAGCACACATTAAGCACTTACCATTTGCCTTACATTGCCCTGTTTCTGTTGTCAGGTGCTGTCAAGTCAGTTCCGACTCATAGTGAATATGAATAATCAGACTAATGTTTTTATATCCCCAGAGAAGCTGTATTTTTGCACTTGGGAGTTTTCTTCACTCAGTGTCTTTATGGGAGGCATTGGTGGTGCAGTGGTAGACTTCTTGCCTCCCATGCAGGGGATCTGGATTTGATTCCTAGCCAACGCACCCCATGCACAGCCACCGCCTGTCTGTCAGTGGAGGTGTGCGTGCTGCTATGATGCTGACCAGGTTTCAGCAGAGTTTCCAACTAAGGTGGACTAGGAGGAAAGGCCTGCTGAGCTACTTCTGAAAATCAGCCAATGAAAACGCTATGGATCACAAAGGTTCAAGCCACAATCAATAATACATGTGGTACAGCACGGAGCAGCATTTTGTTCCATTGTGCATGGGGTCACCATGGTCTGGGGCTGACTCAACAGCAGCTGACAACAACAACAAATGTGTTTACAGTCCCTCGCAGTTTATACTACTTTCAGAGATTAAAAGAACGTCCTTTATGGCACCGTCAGTGTCCTTGTTAAAAACTGTTAAACGGTTCAGGACCAAGGATAGAACTCTCTGCATCCCTGGAAACAAAATTTCATGTTCACTTCACTTCAAACAAACATTTAGAAATCTCTACCTTGTGTTAAAAACCCTTCAAGGTACTGGGGATTCAGAGATTAATTGGGTACAGTCCCAACCCTCTAAGAACCCCGTGATATGGGTATGACAGGGACACAGCACCTAGGTACAGTGTAGTGTGATAATGACCATCAACCACGTCCACATCACATTTTTCCCCTTGTCCTCCAGAATCTTTGGAGACTTGCATCTCATGTCCAAGACATGCACATGGAGAAGGCTAAGATTTGTTTGGTATATAGGGTGACAAAATATTTCAGAGATTACAATTGCCTTTCGCCTTGGCCTACGTCTGCCCAAATTGAATTTACTCCAGCAACGGGACAGCTATTACAGTGGCACTCTTTCAGCCCTGTAATCTAATGAGATTGCTTTGGATACTATTAAAAGTTAAATCAGTCAATAAATGAAATATTAAAATCACCAGAGAATTGGCTCAATGTACAAAATATTAACACTGCAAGCTCTAAATCAAGCACAGAACATCAATTTAGCCAAAGCCATTAAAAGAAGACTGGGGACTCTGTCCTGAATTTTGGTGCTGTGCCTGAGGAAAGCTTTTAGAAAGCTCAGTTTTTTTCTCCATTTGGAGTCTCAGGTGTAAGAAAGCTCCACACCGATGGCTCTGTCAGGACACCTGACAATGAACAGCCTCCTCTGGGGACCCACAGCACCTTGGAGACGATGCATCAACTCAGAGGGCAATGTGGCAAGTGCTTTGTCTACTAATAAGCTCACTCTCCCCTAGACCATGAAGTCCCTGAGGACAGGAACTGTGTCTCACTCAGCTCTGTGTGCCCAGCCCTAACACAGTGTCTGCCCAACACAGGTGTTCAATAAACATTGAATTCAATCTTTCTCCCCATGATTCCTTCTCTCTTTCTCTCTTTCTCTAGAGTTACCTTACCTGTCAAAGTTGTATGTATCCTTCAAGGCCCTGTTCAAAACCCACCTGTTATGGTTTGCATTGTGTCCCCCAAAAATGTGTGTTAACTCAGCTAGGCCATAATTCTCAGTATTGTATGATTGTCCACCATTTTGTCATCTGATGAGATTTTCCTATGTGTTGTAAATCCTGCTTCTATGATGTTAATAAGGCAGGATTACATGCAGTTATGTTAATAAAGCAGGACTCAATCTACAATATTAGGTTATGTCTTGGGTCAATCTCTTTTGAGATGTAAAAGAGAGAAGTGAGCAGAAAGCCATGGGGATCTAATACCACCAAGAAAGTAGTGCCAGGAGAAGAGCGCTTCCTTTAGACCCAGGGTCCCTGTGCTGAGAAGCTCCTAGTTCAGGGGAAGATTGATGATAAGGACCTTCCTACCGAGCTGACAGAAAGAGGAAGTCTTCCCCTGGAGCTGACACCCTGAATTTGGACTTCTAGCCTACTAGACTATGAAAGAATAAACTTCTGTTTGTTGAAGCCATCCACTTGTGGTATTTCTGTTACAGCAGCACTAGATGACTAAGACCCTACCTCTTCTAAGAACCTTCTCTGATCCATATCTCAGAGTCACTGTCTTCTCCCTAAGGAATCCCTCCCCTCAGGGCTTGATGTCTGTGCATTTTTTCCATGCAAATACATGTCACTATCTTAGTTTAAGCTCACCAAGAATCAGATCTTCCAACAAGGACTCAAGTGAAAATTGTTTATTTGGCAGATAGAGGAAACACTGGAAGGGAATTGAGTCAGTGATACAGGGAAGAAAAGGAAAATCAATAAAAAGTGTGGTATTAAACCAGTTACCCGTTGATGCTTAATTCCAAGGGGAAACTCTGGGAAACGGCATAAAAGACAGCCCTCAGAATTAGCTACCTGAGGAGCAAGGGAGCTGGGGTATTTATACACCAAACTTCCAAAAGTACTTGTTTGAGAGCTGCTTCTAGGGTCTTCTCTCCAGCACTTCCAGCCTGTCACAGATAGACAGAACAGCCTGTTCCAGGAAAGAAAAAATCACGCACAGGATAGCAAATCCTGGTAGCTGGAAGTTGTCTAGAGCATGCCAAAAGGACAGAGGAATAGAGAAAGAGACTGAAAACACCTATTATTGTCCCACTCACTGCACTGAAAACACAAGGACAGAGGCCACGTACTGCTGTCTTCCTTGAACACCAACCAAAGGGAGAAGGGAAGCAACTGATATGAAGCACCTACTCTGTGTCAGGCACTGTACCAGATATTTTTAAAGGAAATTTATTAAGGTATAATCTACATACAATAAATTACAGATAATTTAACTGTACAGTTCAATAACTTTTCACAGATATATATACTCAATGTAGATACCATCAAAACATGGAAACATTTCAATCACCCAAAGGTTCCTTTGTGTCCCTTCCCAGTCAGTCCTAAATCCCACCCCCAGCCCCAGGCTATCACTGATCTGCTTTCTGTCACTATTGATTCAATTTGTCTTTGCTGACGTTTCATAAGGAATCAGACAATACACAATTTTTTGTGTCTGGCTTCTTTCTCTCAGCATAATATTTTTGAAAGTCATTCATTTTGGTGCATGTACCAATGATTCATTCTTTTCTATGCAGAGTAGAATTCCACTGTATGAATATACCATACATTGTTTATTCATTCACCTGCTGATGGACTTTTGGGTGTCTTCTAGTGGAGCTATTATTTAAAAAATCATCAACCTTTGTGTATAAGCCTTTGTGGATGTATGTTTTCATTTCTCTTGGGTAGCTTCTGATAAATAGAATTGCTAGGCCACTTGGTGAATGTAGGTTTAACTTTATATGAAACTGGGTGGTAGGTATTTTTAGTTTACCTCAATTAATCTTTTCAATCACTCAACAATGTGGGTATTATTATTCTCACTTTATGAGTACCCTGAGGCTCATAGAGGGTAAATGACTTATCTAAGCTCATACAGGTCATTAAGGATGGAAATGAGACACACACACAAGTTTATCTAGCCCAGAAACCTGTGTGCTTTCTACTATACTACCTTATTGTCCTGTATTGACTCAGCAACGGAGACTTGATGTTGAACCCCAGAAAATAGGGAGAGTTACTTTTCTGTCTGTATGTATCTGGTCCAAGAAAGACTGAGTGACTAAATTGAGATGAAGCAACTCTAGAGAGGAGGAAGAAAGGTAGTCACAGAGGCTGGGAACCTAGCTGGTCCCTAAAGCACAAAGATATCACTACTTACCACAAAAGTTATTGAAAGGAAAAGGACAAGTTTATATCTGCCGGTGTTGAGTTCACAGTTTTGAAATCCATAATTGATTGCCTATAGTCTGTCAGGTTGAAAATACAGCCAATGAATAATGAGAAGGAAGGAGAGTGGTTTTATTCAGTCAATGTCTGAGAAAGGGTTTTTGAATCTTTACATCCAGGCAGCCAAGTGAGATTAGGGTAGTGTACAAAATCAACCCAAATGCTGACCAAGGCAATCTAATCAAATAAAACCTGGTAAATACACATAGACTTCAGAACTTACAAACTGGATAGTCAATTCACTGGAACAAGGAAATGAAGGAAACAGTTGGGGTTAAGTTCAAATCTTTAGAAGAATTCTTAAGAGAGAAATTGGCCTGTATAGCAAATCTGTTACTGCTAAAGATGCAAACTTTGGCTGATGTCCAGACATACAGACTATTAAAAATGCATTAGATGGGTCATGTTAACTTTTCTGTAGTCAACTACAAGCCTCTCCTTACGTAAAATGGGGTTTTTTTCTGTCTATTATAGTTTTTATATTAGTCTGTCAGTGAAAGGCAGACACTGAATTTCACAGAATTATAGTTCTTGGAAAAGTGCAAAATATTCCTTGAGTTCACGGCAAGTACATGGAATTAAAAAAAGAACTGGAGTCATAAATTTTAGTTCCTGATTCAATTCCAATGTTGTCTCACGTAAGTGCTCTACATCTCAGCTTTGCTGCTAGTAACTTGGGATAAAATACTCTCTCTGGTACTTACCTCATGGAATGCTGCAGTGCAGACCTATGGCCTAAAATGTTTTGGAAATAATCGGCTGCTATGTTAATGTGAGAAAGTATTTGAAACACTTAAGCTTGATATCATCACAACTAAAACATACTTTTGGCAGATGAAACACATGCATTTATCTCTTTCCTTCTCAAAAGGTCATTAAAATGACAGTAAAAGAATAATGAAGGTGTATACCCACAGAGAAAATGGACCAGTAAAGGATACCACTGCAAATAAGAGAAGTCTTTTTTTTTTAAATTGTGGTAAATATAGATGGAGGAGCCCTGGTGGTGCAGTGGTTAAAGCACTTGGCTGTGAACCAAAAAGTCAGCAGTTCAAACCTACCAGCCACTCTGTGGGAGAAAAATGTGGCAGTCTGCTTCCATGAAGACTACACCCTTGGAAACCCTATGGAGCAGTTCTATTCTGTCCTATAGGGTTGCTGTGAGTTGGAATTGACTTGACAGTAGTGCATTTGGGTTTGTTTTGTGTGGTATGTATGTGGGTTAAATATATATGCAACAAATAGTGTGCCATTCCAACATTCTTCACATGTACAATTCAGTGACATTAATTATGTTTATAATGCTGTTCAACCATTACCATTATCCATATCCTAATTTTCCTAATAGCCCTTCACAGAAGCTCAGTGTCCTCTAAGCAAGGAAATTGCCTTATCTCCTCCCTGTCCCCCATCCCTGGTGACCACCAATAAATTGTGGTGTCTATACAGTTGCCTATCTTAGATATTTCACATAAGTGGGATCATACAATATTTGTCCCTTTGTGACTGACTTATTTCACTCAGCGTACTGTTTTCAAGGCTCATCCATGTCGTAGCACAAATCAGAACTAGAGAAGCCAATTAATGTTCGAAGCGGGAGAGCCCATGGAGGAGTGGCCCAGGGAAGCTATGATGCAAGGACTATGGAGACAGTTTCCTATGGGAAGTCACCTGAGGGCTCAGGATGTGGAGGCACCAGATCCACTGAAGGCAGGTGTGAGACATCAGGCAAGAGACAGGAAAGTGGGCGAGAGTCCACATAAAGAGGGACGTCAGGAGACCCCAGACCACTGCCTCACTCTAAGAAGCTTTTCCCTCCACAGCCATTTATTCTTTGCATCAGCTGCATAACCCCAGGCGAGGGGTATGCAAAATACTTATTCGGTGTGGAAAGAAAATACTAGAACTTCTATTTTTTATTTTTTCTAAAAAAAGAAAAATCAGCTCCGCTAATATTGCATACACTGATTGGGAATAGTACCTGGAAATATGAATAGACAACCAGAGAGAAACAGACATTTGAGGAAAAGTCTCTAACGTGAAAGACAAGGATCAAAATAAAGAACTTGACAGAAACACAATGCAGGAGCAGGGAAAAAAAAAAAAACTTTAAAAGTAAAAGAAAAAAATACAAAGAATTATTATTTCAGGGGGAGAAGAACAAAAAATATGAACAAGAAAAGAAATATGCACGTCGTCTATGATCGAGTTCAGTGGTGCCCAATAGAGTTATGATAATAAATGCTGACTGATTGTAAAATAACTGTACTGGAGGAATGGGGCAGGAAATGTAAGTGAGCGGGCACTGGCTTGGAAGAAGGCTAAAATCTTGTCTGCCATAACTGGGAGTCAATAGATAATGTCCAAAACGGCAAATCACTGAAAGAAGTATGGGATTCCGGAAGTTGGCAGTGGGATCAGCATTTGTAATAATTTCCTTTTGCTGCTGTACCAAGTTACCACAGACTTAGTGGCTTAAAACAACACCAATTTATTATCTTACAGTTCAGGAGGGCGCAAGTCCAAAATTGGTTTCAGTGGGCTAAAGTCAACAGGGCTGAATTCCTTCTGGAGGCTCTTGCCTTTTTTCAGCTTCTAGAGGCTGCCTGTGTTCCTTGGCTCATGGGTCCACATCACGCCTACCTCTGCTTCTGCCGTCACATTTTCCTCTCTGACTCGGAAACTCCCGCCTTCCTCTTGTCCTGTTCAGAAAATCCAGGAACCTCTTCCCATCTCAAGATCCTTAACTGGATGATCTTGGCAAAACGATTTTAGTCCCTGATTTTTTTTTTTTTTTTAAAGTGTCTATAACATGGGTTTGCTGGGAAGCTAAATGCTAAAATATACAGATCTAGAGCTTACGTTTGATTTTTTGGGCAAAACTACTTCATAAATGGACTTGTGGGGAAGATTTGATTGCATTTAATTGAATAAAACAGGATATGTGAAACTGCTCAGCGCTTTGTCAGGCACTTAGTAGATGTGCGAAATTTTTCATTTTTAGTCATTTTTAATAGACCCACCAACCTAGGGCCTCCGTGGATGACCATAACACACTAAACACTGAGGGGACTTTGGCAATGCTGCTCTTTAGCAGCGTCACAATCCACATGGAGGGACTTCAGGGCCACCATCTGGTGCTCACTCGTTATTGATGTTGGACAAGCAGATCAGAGCTCTGCTCTTCTCACATGCAACATCGTACATCTGCAGAGAGCAAAGCACTTTACCATGACCAGAGACTGTGAGGATAATAGGCCCAGAGTGTTGTAAAGACGGGCTGGTGTGTGACTAACTTGATTTTCCTTAGCATTTAAAGAGTGATCAGCTTCATTTCAGAGTGTGCTGGAACGATGGTTCTGGTCTTCACTGACAGGGGTATCAGCTCCAGAAAGGGCTCAAAGGGAAATAATCTTTCAAAAAAATCATTAGTAGTAATGATAAGGTATTGATACTTTACATGTGCATGGGACTTTACAGTTTACAAAGTGCTTTCATACCCCGATTTCATTTGAATCTCTCTGCAGAAGGTAAGCAGTATGAGGATTATTACAGCACTTTTACAAATGAAAAAGGCTGAAGATGTTGTTTTTTTAAGATGCAATTAAACTAGCCAGCTTTCTTCTTCATTTCAGAGACTTCTTAATTTAATCCATATATAGGTTAGAGTTTTATAAGAAAATTTTTAAAATAATATTAAATATGTATGTTAAATTCATTTTACCATTCCAGCAAGTGAAATTTGGAAAAGTTAAGTAATCATTTTCTCTTTCTCTCTCATGAAGTCTCTATTTTTTCTCTTCCCCATCTCATGCTAACAAGACTCAATTTTCAACCTAACGCTCCATAAATTAGACACGGTATGGGAAGTTGCACCTCTTTGCAATATATATTAGACCTCACGTGGCAAACCGGGAAGGCTCTGCCCCAGTGGTAGAAGGCATCAAGTCAGTTCACCCATGGCCACTTGGAGCTTAGAAGGCTGGTAAAACCCCCAGTACTATATGCACTAGAAGCAACGTGGCTTGCTCAAAATAGCTCTGCACCTAAAACCAGGATGACCACCCTCAAAGGCCAGGAAAACCAGTCATGGACACCCGGGTCAAATTTTGGACTACACCCGGTCTCCTGCCCCTACCCATCCACTCCAGACCCTACCTTGCTTCTAGCCCTTTGTTTATCTCCTGTTCAGAGCCCCATTCTTTTCTGCTGGAGCTGGTGACTGAACTTGGTTTCCCTTGCTTTCCTAAGGAAGTCTTTGCAAAGTGTGCACCTCAGAATATAAATCCTGAGACTTACCATAAAGAAGAACAATAAGATCTACTGATACATTTGGAAAGTACTTGTTTAAACAGAGTTACACATGTTCCTGACACATGTTGCTTGGTAAAGTGCAGGGTCAGGGAAAAAGAGGAAGACCCTCAATGAGATCGATTGACACAGTGGCTGCAACAATGGGCTCAAGCATAACAACCATTGTGGGCATGGCACAGGACCAGGCAGTGTTTCGTTCTATAGTACATACGGTCGCTATGAGCCGGAACGGACTCCCTAACAACAACAACACATGTGCCTTAACTGCAGGACTTCTCAGAGCCTTTGGCATGCTGATGTGCTACATAAAGAGCACTAGAGTATGTGTTTTTCCTAAGCTCATGGTCTACGGACCTCTCTTTTGGACTAGCCCCCATCTTCTCAAAAACATAGACTATGCAGGCAGCACAGGTCATTTCTTTGCTGAATTTCAATATTCTGCTATGTAGCTAGAAAGCCCTTCAAGCAGCTGGGCCCTGGGGCTGTCAATGAGGAGAAGCAAGATGGCAGAGCTCTGTTATCAGACAATCCCCTGTGTTTATCAGGAGCAGTCTTTATTAACAGGAAAAAAGAAACAATTTGTTATTGGCTCGCCCTAGCAATTCACTGCCCTCTTTCTCTCTCTCAGAAAGCCTATCTCATCTCTGCCAGCCAAGCAGAGGAGGCTTTACAGGCCTGCATACGATCAGAGACTATTGATCATCATGTCTTCCATTACAGCAGGTTCTCCAGCCTGTGACAGTCATTAATCAGGGATTTCAGGGGCAGCTGGAGCTAGCATGAGTTTATCAACGAAGTTCATGGTGGAAACTCTTGAGAAAGTTTCCCTGTGGCTAGATACAGGCATGCTGGTTTATGTCCAACCACTCCCATGTTAAAGAGCATGAGAGCCTGCTGGCCACTCTCCTGAGGTGGCCCCAATGAGCCACCACTCCTAGTATTCACAGTCTTGTCTAGTCTCCCCTTCCACATCAAAGTAGAAATTATAACAAAAAGTGAATGGCTGAGCTGGGACAGGGATGCAGGACACATGTGTCTCCCAAGCCTGAACTCACTCTTCTCTCTGCCTCTACCCAATCAGCCCACCCATGGGGCTGGTGGGCACAACTGTTTCCAGAAGTTCTTGTGACTAAAAATGTTTAAAAAACAAATGTGGCCCCCCATTAGCACAGGTTGCTGCCTTAAAATGGGGAAATGTGGGTGGCTGTGGTATCTGCAGGCTGCCCTCTAATCAGTGCCCCTTCCAAGTTGTTTGTACTCAGTTACATCAAGGAAATCAAGGCAGCTTATCAGATACCTCAACAAATAACCCATTTTTCATTCATTTTAATTCCTGAGTGCCTGTTACATGCCAGTGTGTTGGTTGATAGCCATGCTTTATCCCATTTAATCGCCACAACAGATCTACAATGTAGGTATTATTATCCCATTTTACCTTCAAAGAAACTGATCATTAGAAGATTTAGTAAAGTACCCAAGCCTGTCCCACTCCAAAGTCCATGTTCCTTCCACTATAGGTATGTCAGAGGAATAAGAAATGATGATGCCACACTCTGAAGTAGGCAGTGGTATTATTCTCATTTTTCAGGTAAGGCAATTGAAGCTCAGCAAGGTTTATGACTTGTTTAAAGTCACCACATGTTAAATGAAGAAGCTAAGATTTGAATCCAAAACGTTTCTTTCCATTCCCCCTTCTAGGGCAGAGACCCTTCACCCTTCTTTTTCTCCTTTGGAATTCTACCCAACAATGTGCTCTACAGAGAAAGGAGAGGAAATAACAAGCTGTAAGCCCAGAAAAAGAGAATGAAAGGAGAATTGGGCAGAAATATGCATACAAACTGAACCAAATGCATGGGAAAGAAGATACCCAACCTAACAGCTTCCTTTGTCTTCACTACGCAGACGGGGTTTCTAAACACGTCTCTGAAGATTTATTTTCTTCCTCCATATGGTATCTCTGAGACAGAGCATTCTCTGCTTATGACCTTTCCCACCAATAGGATGCCTTTTATCACTCTCCAATGGCCTATTCACATTTTTTCTCTACTTCTTTTACTCTTTTTTGGCTTTAAGAACATTTATTTTTCACTCAGCCAATAATTGTGCTCAATATCTAATTCATCTTCTGTCTTGAAATAAAGCCAAATGTGGATGGGATACAATTATTGGTCAATTTCAAGCCAGCCCATATGTCTACCCAAGTGAGAGTTGGGTTTTCCTCATGGGCAATCTTTGTTTTTACTGGAATTACATTCTGGGACAGTGGCCTGGTTTGACATACTAAAGAACAAGCGTAATACATCATTTATAACTCGGTACATTTTAGCCAAAATGCTCAAGTCCCCTTCTGTAGCTAGAGTCTGAGGAGTCTTCCCGTTGCCATGACCAAGTAGGATGTGGTATGTCCTCGGGAGAGGGGTGCAGGGGCAGCCCTGCCACGGTGTTCTCACCAGATATGGTTCTGTGGAGGAGACGCAGAAAAAGCGGGAAACTGTCATGTACATTCAATTTTCTAAAACAGACATATTTAATGAAGTCTAAGAGATAGAATCCAGGCTCTGGTGGTGCAGTGGTTAAAAACCATGGCACGTTGCGGCTGCTAACCAAAAGGCTGACAGTTCAAATCCACAAGCCACTCCTTGGAAACCCTATGGGGACAGCTCTACTCTGTCCTATAGGGTCGCTATGAGTCGGAATCAACAGCAACGGATTTCGTTTTTTGGTTTTACCCTCCGAGGGCAAGTGGAGCTTAATATCTCTGGGGAAACTCCGGGAGTCCGTGTAAAGCACAACTCAGTTATTCCTCCTGAGGAATGAGGGAGCTGGGGGACTGATACACCAGATGCCCTCAGTCAATGTTTGGGGGATGATAAAGGGTGGTGGTAGTGATTAACAATCTGGCTACAGCAAGAGAAAATCCTCTGGTAAAGAAATGCAGGTGCCGGCAGTTAGGAGGCGGCTGGTAAGTCGTAAAGAAGGATAAGGGTGAGAGGATAAGGACCAGGCACCTGCGACACTGCTATGTATGGAAGTAGTATTTATTGAGTTCTTTCAAGACACCACACTCTATTAAGCACTCTACACGTTTTATTTCTGTTAGTCTTTACAATATTACCGTAGGCCTAGCACTATTAGCCCCACTTTGAAAAGGAGGAAATAGAGGCTGCTTCGTCACCTGTCCAAGGTCAAATGACTAGTAAAATGCAAAACTGAGAAGTGATCACAGGCTTGTCTGGCTCAGAATATAGTTCCGTGATTTTTTTTACTACTTTGTGCTCGCTCTGAAGTCCCAGACCGGCTGGAGGCAGGACGGCTTTGCAAGCGCGCAAGCTGTGACGTCCTTCACACATGTGCTCAGAAAGGCCTGCTCTGGGTGTCCTGCTCTGCTGCCACTGTCTTGAAATCCTCAATTATTTTTTAACAAGGAGCACAGCATTTTCATTTCACACTGGCCCGCAAACTAGCTGGTCCTGCCTTAGGGCCTTGTCCAACTGAGATCTAATTTCCCTGAGAAATGCCTGTCAAACTCTTAGCCACTTAAATCTGACTTACCCTACACACATACTTGAAAAATCTCTGCCACTTTGATAATAATTTTCCTTCCAAATTTACCCGAGAATTAACAGGTGATCATGGTTTAACAGCACACTCCCAGCAACAAAGACAGGCCGCATTATTTCTCAACAGCACCAGCTGTTACTTTAATCTTCTCACTTCTTCCTCCTGTCACAGCGCAACAGTTAACGACCTGCAATAAATCCAAGAAGCTGTGACTTGAAAGCTACCGAGGCCCAGCTAGGAAACAGATCTATATTTTCTTTGAGAGGTGGTATCTAGGTTACCTGGGCCCAACAAGGATTCCTCGTTATTAAGGCTGTTCTTCTTTTAAGAACCAAATTGACATCTCTACTGTCTCACCCAGGGACTTGTATTTTTTCTTTTAATCACCCACACCTACCCTTTTTTCTAACCTTTCTAGAATGCTTTTGCTCTGTAAAGTGCAATGGCTGGATTATCAAGCAAAGGTGATCGCAAAAGTAGTACTGAAGGGGTATCAGAGGCCCAGGTGTGGCCCAAACAGGCTGAAGATGTGGGGGCCTCTAAGATATGGGGGCTCAAATTACACGCTGGTGCTCTGGGATTGCCCTAGACACCTGGACTGCTGTCCCACCCCAGCACACACACAACGTTCAGTGATTCCCAAAAGGACTTTCTAAGGCCATTAAGCCTTCATTAAAAAAAAAAAAAAAATGTCGAGCTCAAGTCGATTCCAACTCATAGGACCCCTATAGGACAGAGTAGAACTGTCCCATAGGATTTCCAAGAAGCAGCTGGTGGATTCGAACTGCCAACCTTTTGGTTAGCAGCCGAGCTCTTAACCACCGCGCCAAAGGCTTCATAAAAAAACAAACTAAACCCATTGCCGTCAAGTTGATTCCGACTTCTAGCGACCCTATAGGACAGAGTAGAACTGCCCCATAGAGTTTCCAAGGAGCACCTGGTGGATTCAAACTGACGACCTTTTGGTTAGCCGCCGTAGCTCTTAACCACTACGCCACCAGAGTTTCTAAAGGCTTCATATACATGTACAATTTCAGTTTCCAGTTTAGGGCAGGGCCAAGGTGATAGAATACTCAAACGCTTCCTGTGGTCCCCCTTACAACAAAGACCAAAAAAAAAAAAAAAAAGTGAATCAGTTATATACGACAATCTAGGAGCCCTGAACATCAAAGACAAAGTTGAGGAGTTGGACGGAGCGGCAGAAGCAGTGGAGAAGTGCCAGACTTGAGCTAGCCAGCACCCTGCAGGCTGGATCGGCTGGCACACTTGGGCTGAGGCAAGTAGTAGCGCTCGGGACACGTTTTACCACTTTGGGAGAGACCAGGCAGCGGAGAGTCTGCACAAGCCTCTGGAGCCAGGGGAAGCGGTGCTGAATCTGTGAAAGTTAAGTGCAAGCCTCTAACCTACCACATAGGATCAAAACAACCCCTCCTCCTCTGGGAATTTCATAGCGGAGAAGTCCCTCTTTTCCCCTCACCCACTCCCCTCCCCACACCGCTCTGATACCAGTCCGGCAGTATTCAACAATTGCCATGCCCCCTAAGCTGGAAATAGGAGGTATTGTGCCCAAACCAGTCTCCAGGCTTTAAGCAAAAAACAAAGAAACAACCAAAAAACCCCGCCAACTCCCCTAAGCTGGGTACTCAGGACTAACCGAGCCCAAAGCAGACTCGCGGCTTTAAAAAATCACCACACCCCCTAAGCCAGGAACTCGGGGCAGGCACTGCCCCTTTGCCTAGGCACAGGCATAAGGGATCCATGGACTTCACATGCCCTTCACCCCTGCCTAGACCTGTGTGGGCCAATTCAACGGCATAAGCCCTCATTAGCACAGAACAACAGGGTACCTGAAGCCTATTTTCAACTGCAACAGCCCAGGGGGAGTGGCAGATTTGTGACATTTGATAACACCCTACCGATTAAGCAGGGTCCTCAGCCACCCACATCAGGGGCGTGAGGACCAGTGGATTCACCCATTCCACCTAGCCACCTACAACAGGGGTCCGAGAATAAGTTGTGCCTCCCAGTCCTTACAGCCAACAGCACTAGGTACCCAAAGTCCGTCTGCAAAACCCACTGACCTACATGCTCTAGGGGACAGGGACATGCCCTCCACCTAGGCACTCAGGGGCAGCCATCAGCCCCCTACCTTGCTCAGCACATAGCCCCATACTGCAGCCAGATACCTGTGCCAGCTCCAGTCACCCCTGCATAGCCCTGCCCATCTAGGACTGTAGGTGAGAGCCTGCACCACACACTCAGTGACCAACAACCTGGACACCTGAGCTGAATCTGCACAAGAAAAGTAAAAGGACTCCTGAGCTGACACACCTAGTAGCAGCTCTAACCACCTGGTGACAGGATGTGAGAGCTTCAAAGATGCCAATAATCAAAGTAGCTCACATGCCCAGCCTATTTGGGCATATCAAAACAAAAAGCTACGACACAGTAAGCAAACATACAATAAATAGATATAATAACTTATTGATGGCTTGGAGACAACAGTCAATATCAAATCACATAAAGAAGTAGATCAGGATGGCTCCAGCAAGCAACCAAAACAAAGAACCAGGAAACCTTCCAGAGGAAGAGAAGTCAGAAGATTAATACAAAGAACTCTTCAAGAGATCAGGAAGGAGATCCAACAAAACTCAGACCAAGCAAAGGAACACAGAGACAAAGCAATAGAGGAATTCAGGAAAGCTATACAAGATCAGAACAACAAATTTAACAGGCTGCTAGAACCCATAGGGAGACATCAAATAGAAATCCAAAAGACTAACAATAAAATTTCAGAATTAGACAACTCAATAGAAAGTCATAGGAGCAGAATTGAGGCAGTGGAAGTCAGAATTAGTGAGACCAAAGATAAAGCACTTGACATCAATTTATTTAAGGAAAAATCAGATAAAAGAATTTAAAAAATGAAGAAACCAATTCCCAATTCAGCTACATCCTCTCTACTTACAGGCAGAATCTATTTGATCTAAGCTAAGTTTGAATTACTCTCTAGTCTGCCTGGGAAAAGTGTATAAGCCATCTCTTTGTTCTCTCCAGCAGCATCCCTGGAGAACACCTAAGGAGGTTCCTATGGAAATACAAGCCCACAATCCCTTATTCTCAATTCCAAAATCACAAAAGCTCGGGAAGTTGAGTTTTCCTCATTTGGTCAAAACCTGACCTAAACTGAACTGAAGCTATATACTGTCTTTAATTATCCCTTTTAATGTGAATAATGCTACTTTTGCAGAAAAAAAAAATACATATATATTAATGCATTTGACTACAGGGTACTACACCAGACCTGTTGTGTTACATGATAAAGAGTATATGTCCCTTTCCAAAATCTGAACAATTCTGAACTCCAGAGTTCGTCCGTTTCCCAGAGTTTTGGCTAAAGGATGTGCCTCTTCCCTTTTATAACACAGCAATCACAGAACACTAACAAGTTTAGGGCCTGGATCAGACACAGTATCTCTTTCAAGGAGCTCAGAATCTGAGAAGAGATGAGGCACACACATAAATAAACATTATACAAAAAAAACTAGCTGCTATCAAGTCAATTCTGACTCATGGAGACCCCATGCATGTCAGAGTGGAACTGTACTCCATCACGTTTTCAATGGCTGATTTTTCTGGAAGTAGATTGCCAAACCTTTCTTCTGAGGCACCTCTGGATGGGTTTGAACCTCCAGCCTTTCAGTTAGTAGCCGAATGTGATAACCATTTACACTACCCAGGAACTCCTATTTTATGCAAGCTAGAACACTATCACTTCCAGTTAGGAGGTATCACATAGTGGAGATAATTGCTCTAAATCTGGACATGGAGAGGAGAATTTCATTCAAGCGTGTGCTAAGATACAGAGGCAGGAAGCTGTAGGGAAAATATGGAATGAAGGAGCTCACTTAGATCAAGGGCTAAGGACGAATAGGAAACAAAGTTGGAAAGAAAATTAGGGTCACATGGGAAGGGCCTTGAATGCCGTGCTGAGGCAGAGGTGGAGGTTGTGGTGGGTTTCAGGAAGTTAAATTACGGCAAGGCTCGGCAGAGCCCAGGAGACAATTGCAGGAATCCAGTGGAAAGATGATGAAGCAGTGGACGGGCGTGTGGCTGTTGGAGTCAGGAGGAGGTTAGACTCAAAGGCGACCATGGAGACAGAGGGAAAGAGGCTGGGAAATGTGGACAGCCATGGCTCTTAGGCCACAAATGCTCTCGGGCATTTGCTGTACAAATGCATCACCACTGGCCGAAGTGTGCTGGGCCCAGGACTGTCTGCTAAACCCTTCTTCATTTGTATTTCTTTCCTAATCTACCCAGTGAGGCTTAATTATTTAAATCTCAATTAATCCTCGTAAGGGTGCTTGCGTGAGAAGTTTGTTTAATTACCGTCTTTAAATTCCGCCATCACACCTGGCCTTGTTTGGTTTATTGATCACTCAACCACCAAGCTTCTCTTTCAGTACAGACAGCTGGGGTAGCTCAGAGGAAATTCTTCAGGAGCAAATTCCAAGGGGCATTGTGCTCCTGTTTTGACTGACAGGCTGCATTACAAGAGAGAATCGGGCTAAGGACAGTAAGCCGTTGGGATTGGAGGCATCAGTCTTATTATCAAGAGCCTCCACCTCCTTTACCTTCAAGCATCCCTCTTGTCTTAGGGTTCTCCAGAGACACAGAACCCATATAAAAATACATATTTTATATATATAATATATATATGTGCATATATATATACACACATATATATGTATTAATATAAAACCAAAACCAAACCCATTGCCATTGAGTCAATTATGACTCATGGTGACCCCATGTATACAGAGTAGAACTGTGCTCGATGCAGTTTTTTAAGGCTGTGACCTTTCAGAAGCAGATTGCCAGGCCTTTCTTCCAAGGTACCTCTG
>NW_004443959.1:2774663-2784021 GCF_000243295.1 Trichechus manatus latirostris | reverse complement strand
TATATATATGTAGAAGGCCAGTGAAAAAGAGAAAGACCTTCAACAAGATGGATTGACACAGTGGCTGCAACCATGGGCTCAAGCATAACAACGATTCTGAGGATGGTACAGGACCGGGCAGTGTTTCGTTCTGTTGTACATAAGGTCGCTATGAGTTGGAACTGACTCGACAGCACCTAACAACAACAAGAATACACACACACACACACACACACACACACACACACAGAGAGAGAGAGAGACAGAGTGCAAGAGAAAGATTGATTTATCTTAAGGAATTTGCTAGACTTTTATGATCATGGGGCTGGCAAGTCCAAAATCTGTAGGTCAGTGACAGGCTGGAAACTCTGGGAATCTTGTGTTCAAAATCAGTAAGCAATGGGATGAAAACTGCTGTAGGATGTTACAGTCTTGAGGCAGAATCCTCCTTCTGGAAACCTCAGTTTTTGCTCTTAAGGCCTTCAACTAATTGGATGAGGCCCACCCATATTATCAAGGGTAATCTCCATTACTTAAGATCAACTGACTATAAATGTTAATCACATACAAATACCTTCATAGCAACATCTAGACTAGTGTTTGACCAAACCACTGGGCACCATAGCCTAACCAAGTTGACACATAAAATTAACCATCAGCCTCTCCAGTGTGAACCCTCCACTCGAGGCATCTCAAATTCTCTCATACAAGCCAGATACAAGGTTCTTTCTGTGCATTTGCTCAAGTACTTTCTTTTGATTCCTGCCTGTGTGCCTAACCCATGTGCATTCAAACCTCGCCCTTCTTCCAGGGCCTAGTTCAAGCCTCACCTTCTCTAAAAACTCTTTCCTGCTTGGACTCCCTCCCAGGACCTTGACATTTCCAGAGCCTTGCTCAGCACCTGGCCAGTTGGTTGAGCAAATCTCACCAGGTCAAACTCACCTCTGCTTCCTTTGAGCTCTCATGAGTTTTCCTGTAATATCACCAGCTCTTTCAATGCATTTACTTTTGACATTTGATTGCTTCACTCATGGAGACCACACACTCCCTAAGAGCAGAGGCATGCTGTGTCTTGGAACTCCTCACAGTACCTCACCCAGTAAGTGCTCAGACCTTGTTTTTTGATTATGAATAGTACTTCTGGTGAGGCTCACTAGCGTCCATGCACATTCACCCTTTACATGGCACAGAGGGCCAAGGAGCAGGCACCAAACACCTGAAAAGGAGAAGAAAGCCAAACGCTGGACCATCAGAACACTTCAGCCAATCCTGCTCGTACTTGCTTCCCAACTATTCTTTGAGGTGAGCCGCATTCCCACTGTTGTACCAATAAGAATACAAGGCTCAGAAAGGGAGGTGACTTGTGCAGGTCACACGGCATCTATCCACAAGAGCTGAGATGTCAAACTCTATTATCTGCTTCTGAACTCCTTCCTTTCTGACCCCAGAACAGAGATGAGAGCTGTGTCATTACTGGGCACAGGGGTCATATCTTCCTGAAGTCTTTCCTAGCCCATCTCCCTGACCCCCACCCATCTTAGGGTGACCATCCCCTCTCCTGCCGCATTGTGTCCTGTGTCCTCTTAATCTCTAGACCACTGGGCTCAAAAGAGAAGCGCATGGGCCGGATGAGTCATTGTAATGCAAGGAGAAGATATAGAACATTTAATCATCTAACTAGAAATAAACATCTAATATTTATTAAAACTTTATATTTTTTATTATATTTTGTATGAACACAATACATAGTATAGTATTACATGTATTTAATTGTAATTTATAAATGAGTGAAATATGTATATGGGAAGTATACACAAAAACTTTTTATATTAACAGTGTTCAAGCAAGGACTCCACTGTATTATAGCATGAGATACTTGAAATCTGACTCTGTCTAATTAATCTCTGGATTCACAACCCAAGTGCAGTATCTGATACATAATCTCTGAGAAGTAAAAGTTCTAGAAATAATTTTAGAAAAAAAGAAAGA
Source organism: Trichechus manatus latirostris (assembly GCF_000243295.1). Classification (NCBI taxonomy): domain Eukaryota; kingdom Metazoa; phylum Chordata; class Mammalia; order Sirenia; family Trichechidae; genus Trichechus; species Trichechus manatus. Next base: position 2,782,053 of record NW_004443959.1, on the reverse strand, counting down.
AAACTACACACATACACACAAATGACTGGAAGGAAATCATCTAATTGTTAACCATGGTTGCCTCTGGGTGGTGAGGTTATAGGTTTTTTTTGAATTATCTTTTATAGTTTGCCATGTCTTCTAAACCATTCACAATAAGAAAGCACATAATACTTTCACAATATGGAAGAACAGTTAAAGTTATATAAAAAAGAAAGGCAACTATCTTTTCCTGAAAAAACAAATCCATCATGTGTTTTGAAATTAAGATATATTTAAATTCAATTGTGTCTCTTCAGTCAGCTCAACAGATGTTAAGGCCTACTGTATGGGCAAGCCCTTGTGCTTAGGGCTTGGGAGTTTGAAAATAAAAGTAAGAAACATATCCTTTTCTGGAGAAGTTCACAGCCTAATAGAGAAATCAGACAAGCAAGGCAGACGTTATTGGCCCATTGACTCACATGCACACACATTGTGAGACTTCCAACGAGAAAGACAGAGATCAATTTGGGGTGACCGTGTGGGGTGGGGATTGGGCAGTGAAGTTAGGAAAGGCTTCATGCAGGAAGTGGCGTGTGAAATGGACTTGAAGATGGGAAATCCCTGGTTGTTCATAGTTGTGAAAAGGCTACAAAAGTAGACGGAACAGCGTTATCAAAGGCATGGCGGTGGGAAACTGGGCTACATGTCAAAGGAGCAGAGAGTTGGTGGTATTATAATTGGTCTGGATCACTCTGTGTTTGTCCAGGAGCTTTGAGAGATAAGGCTAGAAGACTGAGTCTGACCTGTATCGTGAAAGTGGTTGAATACTACAGTAAGCGGTTTGGAGTTACCTCCTCAGGCAATGGGGAGCCACTGGAGGCTTTGAAGAAATATGTCAATCAGGTTTGCATTTAACAGGTTATAAAACAATGCGGTTAGTATAATCCTTTTTTTTTTTTTTGTAGAAAGTGTGTGTTTGAGTTCTGGCTAGATTTTAAAGATAAGCATATATTACTTTCACAACCAAGAGTGAAATAATAAGTTATTTCTGTTTTAGAAAAATTTTTAAAAAAAATTCTGTTTGAAAGATCACTCTTTAAGAGTGCAGAGGATAGATCGGAAGTGGCCAGGCTGCAGACTTGTCAGACAAGACCTGTGGGTAATTTGAACAAGCCCACCAGGTGATTGTGAGAAGAACCCACCTCCACTCCACGCCCACCCTCCTGCACCCCCGCAAGTCTCTCTTTGCCATACACATACACACACACATCTCTGTGTGTGTCTCTGTCTCTGTATCTCTTTCTCTCTCTCTCTCTCTCACACACACACACACATACACACACACACACACACACAGAAGCCAGAGGTCTCCAGAGGGGAAGGATTCTCACTTCTGATGAAAGCAGACATCTTTGCAGACAGCAGGGAGAGAGGTAAACAATCTGCTACCTGTTGGATTCTGCCTTAACATGGGGCTCAGAATCGGGGGCTTTTTAGTCTTGCCTTCAATTCTCCATCTCTCACATCCCTACTGAAGCTACTTAAATAATTTGCTTCCTTATAGCTTTTATATATCTACCCCTTTTTCTAATAGTCTATTTAAAGCAGGAAGATGAACCTCATTTTTTCTAGATGTAATTTGAGAGAATTTGCATGATACACGCAGTCACAAGTAGATCCTGAATTATGTATGATCTCCTCTAATGGGCCAGAGCTTGTTTGGAAAGTACGGTCTTATAAACTACTGGGTTTGCTTTTTATGGCAAATTGAACACTATTCCCCCCTCTTGCTTTACATATTCTCCTAATTAGGGGAGATAAAATAGATTTTAGACCTGAAAGAAGCTATTTCTTTCCAAGAGCCCACATTTGTATGGAGAATTAAGCTCATTTCAGTCAGCTGCACCCTCTAATTTAGAGCTGTCATCAGCACAAAGTATAATCATAAAAGATTTTTCCAACAGGAGCTGTTACGCAATCGAATTCTTAAGGTGACATTTTCAAGTTAAGGAGGGGATGGTTAGGTTCGGCCTCAGAAAGGCTGGGATGAGACTTGGATTTCATTAAGGAAGATTTACTGTTCAACATTTTGCTTATCTATTCCTGGGGAAGCAGAGTGAGTTTGAAATTAATAATAATGACTACCACTTACAGAGTCCTGACAGCCTGCCAGACAGACGAGCTAGGTGCTTCTGCAACGCAATATCGGGCATGGAATCATTCCTTATAGGACTTGGTTATCGGCAGTGACAGATCATCCAAGCTCGGGGCTCTGGTGGGGGCTAGGGCTACCCTGGTAAACAAGAAGGGCCTCTCCCGCCATAGTGGAGCTTACCTTCTCTGTGGGGATTAAGCGGTGTGAGAAGTAGGGTGGGCCTCAAGGTTGACGGTACAAAGAGGTGTGATCAGCAACGGTGGAGGGAAGGATAAGAGAGATAGTTTATAATTATCCTTAAGAGCTCGGCTGCTAACCAAAAGGCCGGCAGTTTGAATCCACCAGCCGCTCCTTGGAAACCCTTTGGGCCAGTTCTACTCTGCCCTACAATGTCTCTATGAGTCGGAATCAAGTCGGTGACAATAGTTTGGTTTTTTGGTTTGGTTATAATTATTCAGGATGTACATATTGCAGCATCATGATCCTGGATAGTGAAGCCATCGCTTCCTGCCCCCACTTCAGGAAGAAACTCTTCTTTCAAAGAGATGGTAGCAAAATACTGACCTAGTGGAGAGATGACACACTCAGGCCACACAGGGTCAAGAGAGAAAGCACCAGCACCAAGCAGACATTTTGGGGATAAACAAGAAGCAACTCCATCCTCCCTGGGATCCACAACAAAGGCCTGAAGTAAGGAGCAGACAGTCTAAAAGGCATGTGGTAGGTCCAGAGAGAGGAGAAAGATTTCTTCTCCCTCTGCTCTGTGGCCTGCCTCTTCCATCCTCATTTCCAGCCCAGGCAAGTCCCCTCATCTGGGTGGCTAATAGTGGCAGCGTCTGCTCCTACAGTAGGCGTGTAAAGGGCTATCGTTGTTAGTTGCCTTCGAGTCAGTTCTGACTCTTGGCGACCCTATATGCATAGAGTAGAACTGCTCCATATGGTTTTCAAGGTTGTCACCTTTTGGGAAGCAGATTGTCAGGCTTGTCTTCTGGGTACCTCTAGGAGGGTTCGAGCAGTCAACTTTTCAGCCTACTAGTAGTAGTAATAGTAAGGGTAAGCAGAAAAGAGGAAGACCATCAGCAAGACGGATTGACACAGGGGCTATAACAATGGGCTCAAACATAGCAATGATTGTGAAAATGACACAGGACAGGGCAGTGTTTCTTTCTGTTGTACGTAGGGTAGCTATGAATGGGAACCGACTCAATGGCACCTAACAACAAACAACCTTTGAGCATTTAAGGAGCCCTGGTGGTGCAGTGGTTAAAGTGTTTGGCTGCTAACCAAAAGGTAAGTGGTTTGAACCCATGAGCAGCTCAGCTGGAGAAAGATAGAGCAGTCTGCATCTGTAAAGATTGCCCAGCCCATTGCCATCAAGTCAATTCTGACTCATAGTGACCCTACAGGACAGAGTAGAACTGTCCCATAGGGTTTCCAAGGCTATAGTCTTTACAGAAGCAGACTACCACATCTTTCTCCCACAGAGCAGCTGGTGGGTTTGAACTGCTGACCTTTAGGTTAGCAGATGAGTGCTTACATCCTTGGAAACCTATAGGGCAGTTCTACTTTGTCCTATAGGGTCGCTATGAACCAACTCAATGGCAACAGATTTTTGGTTTTACTAGCTTAACTGTGCCCACCCAATGACTTTTGCTTGAGGGCCATATGGTCTCAATAGCAACTACTCAAGTGTGACATTGGAGTGCAAACGTATCCATAGGTAACGTTTAAATGAATGAGCAGGGTGTGTTCCAATAAAACTTTATTTACAAAATTAGGCAGCAGGCTGGACTTGGCCCATGGGCGACAGTTTGCCAACCCCTGGACTAGAGAGCCTGCACATCTCAATGTTAACTTACACCATATTTACTAGATTAATGATCAGGCCAAATTTTTATGGCCTCTTTTCTAGCAATAGATAGAGGTAATACCTGACTTTCTTTGAAACTTAAGATCTTAGTCTTAATTGTCAGCTAGAAACTACTGTGAATAAGAACATTCACCTCCCCTAGAACAAGCAACTATTGCAACCCAAATAGAGCCAAGAAACACGACACGTGAGAAAAATGTACAGGCTTCTGAGAACACAGCTCTGACTCCACAATATCCTGCAATTGACAATTCCAAGCAGAAGAACTTTTCTGAACAGAACATCTGCATTCAGGTTAATGGCACCTCCAGTTTTCCCCCAAGAACTATAGGAGGAAGGTCTTAACTGTATACACTTAGATAACTAAAGAGCCTCTCAAGAGACTTCTTTTTAGAACAAAAGTGTCATCTTTGCCCAGGAAAATGCACTTCTCTCCCCTTGAGAGGAAATGTGCTTACAGCTTTGAAATGGCAGGTTTTCTGGGCAGTGTTCTATTCATCAAGATTCCAAAATAACTCTTAGGGCCCAGCCTCTGCCACCAACAGCACTTCCCTTCCAACACACATAAACAGGAATCGCAAAGTTGCCTGACAAGTGTAAGTCCTGACAAGTGTCAGTACAAGGGCGTACCTGGCTCTGTGGCAGCGCAGCCTGGAAACCTCACCCAGATCTGGGGCTGGAGAAGCCTTCCTTGGAGGAAGTCACATCTGAGCTGAGAGCGCCGGGTGAGTAGCAGTGAGTCACATGGAGCGTAGAGAAAGGAAGATGAGTTCACGTGGAGGAAACACCACGTGCTGTGTGGTTTCTCCCCTGGAGGAGAAAAAGAACAAGGAACGTTCTAGAAGTTGAGAGAGGCTAAGTGAGGCTAGAGGGAGGAGCAGAAGGGTGAGCCTGGAGAGATAAGCAGGGGCTAGGTGGTGAAGGCTGTGTTACTACGTTTGGAGGGGGAGTCCATGAAGCACTTCAAGCAGAAGCATGATGTCATCATATTCACCTTCTGGAAAAATAATGGTTAGAATTTATGGTGCTTTTTACTCTGTACCAGGCCCTGTGTTCTGTGCTTCCCATATACTCTCCCATTTATCCTGGAGAGCAGCATGACCTAATGCTCTACACAGGATGTAGAGCAGACTCCTGGGTCACATGCTTGCAAATGAACCCCAGTCTCCCAGTTCCCCTCTCAATTCAGACCTCAGAAGGGAGCCCACAAACCTATGTGTTGTCGAAGAAAAAATAAATAAAATAAAATAACCAGACCAAGACCAAAAAAAAAACAAAAACCCTCGTAGCTGTCGAGTCGATTCTGACTCATAGTGACCCTATAAGGAAAAAAAAAGACAAATAACCAATATTCAGGAGATGCTCATTTCATGGCTAATTTGTTCAGACTCAGAATGTACCACTTTTGCGCGACTGCTCAAATGGACTCAGTCGAATAATAAAGAGAATTTAGAAGCTGTGAAAAATAAAGAGTAGGATAATTAAGATTCATTAGTGAGCTCAGTGTGAAACAAAGAAGTCTCAAAGAATTCACCTTTTTTCTTGAAAGAGAAAGAGAAGGCAATCTTTTGTTTTCTCCCTTTTGTCTTTAATGTCAAACTCATTTTTTACATCTTAATTTTTCTGCTGATTTTTTGTTTGCTCTTGGAAGTGGGTGTGGGCAGTGTTTCTGCTCAAGTGCCTCAGCGTGGAGTTCGTGAAGGGGTGTGAGCTGCAAGCCGACGAAGAACGTTCTGCCTCCTGAGGTGGCTGCAACCACAGACTGACAATAACCCAACTGTGCTTCTCTGATTTACTTTTTTCCTCCGAAATGTCACTAACACAGGCCATTATCATCATTAAAAAGTAAGAAAAAGCTTTTCAAAAATCCCAGAAAACTAGGGGTGGGCAGCTGCCTTCAGTGCTTAGACAGGTAATGGGGAATGGAGAAGTGTGAGGAGCATTTGCTGTTGTTGATGTTACCAAAAACAAACAAACAAATCCATTGCTATCGGGTTGATTCCAACTAATAGCAACCTTACAAGGACAGAGTAGAACTGCCACCACAGGGTTTCCAAGGAGCAGCCAAGCTCTTAACAACTACACTATCAGGGCTCCATCGTTGATGTTAGCTGCTGTCAAGTCAGCCCCCAACTCATGGCAACCCCATGCACAACAGAAATAAATGCTCCCCAGTCCATGATCAGTTGGGGATCAAACTGTTGTGATCCATAGGGTCCTCACTGGCCAATTTTTGGAAGGAGATTGTCAGGCCTTTCTTCCCAGTCTGTCTTAGTCTGGCAGCTTCATAGAAACTTGCTCAGCATCATAGCAACACATAAGCCTCCACTGACAGATGGCTGACAGCTGCGCATGAGGTGCATTGGCCAGGAATCTAACCAGGTCTTCCAGGTGGAAGGCAAGAATTCTACCACTGAACCACCACTGCCCCCCAAGTGAGGACCATTTTAGACCCCTAATTTGATAAGTATCCCTGGCCCTTTTGCTTTGTCTTCCAGGAAACTCCAAGCTTAACCCAGTGTTCAATCACTATAAGTCTGAATTCAATGTAGTAAATGTAATTTTAACGTGATTTAATGCTTTTACTTTCTGCCTGTATATTTGGTTTTTGCTCTTCTGTGATAGTATTATGCATCTTTTATTGTGTGTGTGCTGCCTGCTGCAATCACCATTTGTTAGCCTTATTCACAAAACTAAAATATAAAAGAAACCATCCCCTGGCAAAGAGCCCTGGTGGTACAGTGGTTAAGCGTTTGGTTGCAAACCAAAAGGTTGGCAATTCAATTCCACCAGTCACTTCTTGGAAATCTTATGGGGCAGTTCTACTCTATACTATAGGGTCACTATTAGTCAGAATTGACACAATGGCAACGGGTTTATCCCTCTCCTCTCCAAATGGTCCTTCATCTGACGTTAGAAGGTATAAGGAAGCACCAAGAAGATTGACTGTACTTTTTCTTCCAGAAAACCTCTCTCATAGCAGGCCCACTTGAAATCAAGAATTCAGGCCTGTTTTCTTCAATAAGGTGTTTGTGACAGGTTGTATTTTACAAAGATAGCCACAGTAAACACCTCCCATCCCACATCCTCTTCTTACAATGTGACTTTGACGTTCTGCTCACAAAGAGGTGAGCTCTATTTTCCATCCCCACAAATGTGGGCAGGTTTGTGACTGCGGTGCAACTGATGCTATATGACTTCTGAGGTTAGGTCATAAAAAGTGATACAGCTTGCTGGGCAGAGGGCTGTGGGGACCATGGTCTCAGGGAACATATAGCTCAACTGGCATAACAGTTTATAAAGACAATGTTCCACATTCTACCTTGGTGAGTAGCGTCTGGGGTCTTAAAATCCTGTGAACATCCATCTAAAATAGTCCACTGGTCTCACCCCTTCAGGAGCGA
>NW_004443959.1:2750670-2773871 GCF_000243295.1 Trichechus manatus latirostris | reverse complement strand
AGAGTGTTGACATGTCATGGCGTTGTTAACCAATGTCATAAAACAATATGTGTACTGACTGTTTAATGAGAAACTCTTTGTTCTGTAAACCTTCATCTAAAGTACAATAAAAAAAAGAAAATAAAAAAAAAAGTGATACAGCTTCTGCCCAGTTCATTTTGGAATACTTGCTCTTGGAACCCAGCCACCATGCTGTGAGGAAGCCCAAGTAGCCACATGGAGAGGCTATGTGTAAATGCTCTGACCAACGGCCCTAGCTGAGGTTCCAGCAACTAGCCAGCCTCAACTACCAGACAGATGAGTGAGTGCACCTTCAGAAAATTCTACCCCCCAGATATCAAGTTATCCCAACCTTCCAGTCTTCCCAGCTGAGGCCCCAAAGAGCATGGAGCAGAAACAATCCCTTCCCACTATAACCTTTCCGAATTCCTGACACACAGGATTTGTGAGCATAATATAAGGGTTGTTATTTTACATCACTAAGTTTGGGGAGGTTTGTAATACAACAATAGTGACTGGGATACAGTGGAAGGAGAAGTGGACACCAAATCAGAAGACTGGTTCCAATCCCAGTTTCATCATTTGATGGCCTTAAGCAAGTCATCTAACCTCTATGGGTCTCAGCCACCTCCTTTGAAAATGCAAATAATACTATCTTATATGGTGTTATGGATTGAATTGTGTCCCCCTAAAAAGTCTGTCAACTTAACTAGGCCATGATTCCCAGTATTGTGTGATTGTCCTCCATTTTGTGATCTGATGTAATTATCCTATGTGTTATAAATCCTAACCCCTATGATGTTAATGAGGCAGGATTAGAGGCAGTTATGTTAATGAGGCAGGACTCAATCTACAGGATTAGGTTGTATCTTGAGTAAATCTCTTCTGAGATATAAAAGAAAGAAGTGAGCAGAGAGGAGAGGGACCTCATACCACCAGGAAAGAAAAGCCAGGAGCAGAGCGTGTCCTTTGAACTTAGGGTCCCTGTGTTGAGAAACTCCTAGACCCAAGGGAAGATTGATGACAAGGACCTTTCCCCAGAGCTGAGAGAAAGAGAAAGACTTTCCCTGGAGCTGGTGGCCTGAATTTGTCTTCAAACCTCCTAGACTGTGAGGGAATAAATTTGTTTGTTAAAGCTATCAACGTGTGATATTTCTGTTATAGCAGCATTAGCTGACTAAGACACATGGTTTTGCTCAGGGTTATGTAAATTTGTATACACAAAAGCATTGGGAAATATAAAAAAAAAAAAAAACACTATTCAAATAAAATTGTTATTTTTAAATTTCAGCTATGCCTTCAATGATCAAATGGCAAATCCCGTAGGAATCCCAGATGATCCAAGGTGATAACACTAGGTGGAGTCCTCAAGGCAGATGTATCTGCTACCATAACTTTTTAACTGCCACCTCAAAGGTAGTCATGAGTAATCTAGAAACAAAGTGAAAAATGAATGTGAAAATGGATTTAATTTAACATTAAAATTAATTTAATCTTATACTCCTACTACATAGGGCTGTTTTAAGCACTAAATTGTATAATACATTCATATTAAGGTTGAAAATAGAAATATTTCTCAGGGAAGCTCTTGAGTCTTCACTTGCAGGCAGGCTGACACCCACCCCCAGGAAGAAGAGAGGGGGATTCTTCTCTAAGAAGCTGCACAGGGTCTGGCTTGATTAAGAATTTAATCAATGTGAACTACTATTTCTGATGCAATCTGAAATGATCTTCTTTCTATGCAAAAATATTTCTTTTGGAGGAAATATCTTTCTTTGGGGTTTTTCTGGATAAATCAGTCCGTTTCTCTCTCTCTCCTCTTTTTCTCTCTCTCCCTCCCTCCTTCCTTTCTCTCTCCTTCTGCCACTGTCTATAATTTTGAGTTGGTGCAAACCTCTATTGTGAGCTTTTCTGTATTCAAACCCAGCACACATTTAGGGAGTGTCTTCTCTGAGTTTGGTGCTTTCACACATATTAGCTTGCTTAATCCTCATAACTTCCCCCAAGAGGTAGTAATCATCATCCCCATTTTACAGATGAGAACACTGAAGCTGAGAGACTCATGGTCTCATCAGGATATACCACCAGAGAGTGGCAGAGCTACAGGCCTCTGATTCCACTGTTCTTCTACTCCATTCCAGTTGGGTTGAAGGAACTTTTCTTTTAGTCTGTTTCTAACTCCACATTCTAAGAGCCTGAGATGATGTCATTCTGTTTTAAATCATTTCAACTAACTCCTCAAGCTGAAGCTGGTGAAAGTGTTTGTGAGGTGGTTTTATAAAGGCTACTGGTGGCATAGTGGTAAAGAGTTCAGCTGCTCACCAAAAGGTCAGCAGTTCAAATCCACCAGCCACTCCTCGGAAACTCTATGGGGCAGTTCTACTGTCCATAGGTCGCTATGAGTCGGAATTGACTCATTGGCCACAGGTTTGGTTTTAGATTCATTGTTATATAGAACCAAGATATTTTATGTACAATGCCAACATACTGTTGATTATCAGCAAAACCAATTTTTTTCATAATAGGGACAATTTGTGTACTCAGGCAAAGTGGAGAGATTAGAACTCAAAACCAGCATCTGCTTTTCCAGATAATACCCCTTTGAGAAACAAGAAAGAGGCAGTGGATGCTAGGGAAGAGCTCAAATGAAACGTGGCTGATGTTAGGCACTGTATCAACCCAGCAGATGTTATTACGTCTGTATGGTTATGTTTTGATTTTTTCCTTTCCTGGAAAGAGAAATAACGAGCTCTTGAAATTCAAATTCCCATTAACTCTGAAGTCATGAACATATTTAAAAACAGTGTGAGTCCGTGACATTAACAATCACTAAATTCGTGTCAGAGAATAAATCCGAAATCACCTACAATCACTGAATATGGAATACCCATTCTTCTTGAGCCATGTGTTGGGAGACATATGCTTCAGAAATGATAATATTCAGAAAACGCCGAGAGGCGTGCACGCTGGAGGTAACCACTCTCAGCAGCCTAGCCTTTAGACATTTTCAGATGTGCTAACAATCAGGGGAACCCAGAGACACCACAGCAGGAAGGAGATAATAGAACCATTGAGAGCCATCCGGCCTGGCTGTTTGTCAGTCTCTACCTGGGACAGGCGCATTTGGCTTTGCCTAGAGGCACAGGTGTGTGGGATGAGAACAGCAAATGGAATGTCACATCCGGGAAAAGTATGTGCATTTCCCAGCCAGAAATGCGTGCCCATTAAAACCAAATAAGGCTCCTGCGGGTGACGTCAGGAGTGCTGAGCTGCTACTGTCACCGAGGGACAATTTATTGAAGAGCTAAAAATGCTCACCTGGGCAAGGCTGACAGGCAAATATTTGAGGGAACGCTTCACTGGCCACCTACTATTCTGAGGAGCCATCTGCCAGCTCTGCTGATCGGCACTCTTCCTGAGTTAGTCATATTGCTAGGTCTTGCTAGAAACTCTAAATACAGGTTTATGCATGCTGCTACATCCCATTCTCCTGTGGGGCTATTCCCAGGATGCTGGCTGTAAAAGCTTCCTGTCGTTTTCCCTCTCACACAAACTCTAGCCTTCAATCTGGGAAGACGATGAGGGAGGGGGAACATGAGGAGCATTCAGTGGGTTGGAAAAAACACCAACTCTCAAGATATCTTAAGAGTAACCTTGTTTTACCTTTTGAATCTATATCAGGCACACAGATGAGAACAAAGAAAATGCTGAAACTTTAGAAGATCCATTTCTCCATTTTTCTGATAGTTTTTATAATTAGAAGTTGAGAAAATGGGTACCTAAACATTCATCTTACCCTCCCTTAACAAATAATTTTGAGCACCAGTTTTGCGGAGGAAGCAAACTGATCCACAAGGCATTCTTTATGCTATTTCATTGGCACTTTGAAATGTGTATATGATTATTTTCTGCTTTCAATGTGTGTATTGTCACCCCAAATAGATTAGAAGCTTCTGGAAGCCTCCTGCTGTTGTCTACCTTTTGTGTCTTCCACAGGGCTTGATCATGTGCTCAGCCCTCTTCCAGAATTACTTATCCCACTTAAGTCTCACAACAACTCCGTGAAATCAGAATTATTATCCTTATTTTACAAGAGAAATTTGAGGCTCAGAGAGCCTGTGGTCATGCATCTAATAAGCGACAGAGTTGGGATCAGTCTGGACTTTGGCTCACTACCTTCATATGGCAGGGGTCAAGAAAAATATGACATAGATTAACGGAGTGAAGTTTTGATCCTGAGACTCTTATGGTTTAACTGAAGAGTCAGTTGTACGTGAGATTCAGGACAAGCCTAAACAGCTTATGAACATAGGTAAGAGTTCAAGCTTAGGTCATTGGATGAACACTCCGCCCATGAGCCTCTTCTGCCCTTGAGGTCACACAGATCCAGGCTGCCTCTCTGCCGCCCTTCAGATGATCACAGGGTGAGGTTGTATCCCTCCCAGTTGCCCTTTTTCAAATTGGTGTCTCTTCCTTGGCCTGGCCTTCAGGGCCCTCACAACAGTCACTCCCCTACACACATTGTCTTAGTTACCTAGTTCTGCCAGAACAGAAATACCACAAGACATACCACAGAAGCTTATTTTCTTTCGGTTCAGGAGTCCAGAAGTCTGAATTCAGGGGGAGGTTCTTCCTTGTCTATTTCAGCTTCTAGTAGCTGCCAGGAATCTTTGGCGTTCCTAGACTTGTAGATGCAAGTGTCTCTGCCATCTATCTTCCTCTCCCCTCTGTGTGTATCTCTGTGTCTATTCTGTTCATTTTATAACTCAGAAGTGATTAGGTTTAGGATCTACCCTACATTGATATGACTTCATTAACGTAAAGAAAATCCCCTTAATTTCCAAACAGGGCCATGTTTACAGGTACAGGGATTAGGATTTCAACACATATTTTGGGGAGACAAAATTCATCCATAACACACATGCAGACGCAGTGCCACAAGTTGTGTAGTGTGACTACTTTCCAGAAAGTGCCCTTCTGCTCCCAGTCCCTTATTGCCTGTGTGCTGACTGCCTTTGGCAAACCTTCCTGAGCTCAAAGGCTCTGCTTCTCTGTGCAGGAATCCAGGGTCCAATGGCACTGCTTTCTTGGTGGTATGAGGTCCCCCTGTCTCTCTGCTCACTTCTCTCTTTTATATCTCAAGAGATTCCCTCAGGACACAATCCAGTCTTGTAGATTGAGTCCTGCCTTACTAACACAACTGCCACCCATCCTCCCTCATTAACGTCATAGAGGCAGGATTTACAACATATAAGAAAATCACACAATACCGGAAACCATGGCCCAGCCAAACTGATACACACTTTTTTGGGGGGACATAATTCAGTCCATGACAGGCGCATTGGTTCATGAGATCTGTTTTTAGCACATCGTTTTGAAGTGGTGGGGAACAAGCTTTCTCACAATTAAAGAGAAGGCCTTAGCAATATGTGAAGGCCTTAAGAAGAAAGCTGAACATTTACAGAAGTGCCTTCCTTTACTGCAAGTACTGACTGACTTAGAGGCTACTAGAACTGCTAAGGCTTTCTACAAGGTTAAGCTATCTGTGAAGCCATTAATGGAGATAATCCCCTGTATTAAAACAGTGGACTAATGAAGAAGGCTACATCCAAGATCAGATTTTTAATTTGGGTTAAAAAAAAATCTCTATCAGAAGCGAGTACCCTTCAAAATCTAATCTCAAAGGGGACTGTTCACACCACAGGGTTTAAGGCTACCAAGAATGGATGACTTGTGTTGCTGGGTGCAAACAGTGGTGACGATTTAACTCTCCTGGTGGTTTTATTACTAGTTTTTATTGGTTTTCATGGTCTGCCTTTAACCCTATTTTCCCATAAGCCCTGTGATTTTTAGTATGCAATTTTGTAGAAACCAAGGAGTTTTAGGACAGCATATACGGTGTTACGGCAAATATGCGCAGATGTGTGCGTGTGTATCTATATCCACGCCTAGTGTTTAGCGGTAATTTATAAATGGGAGTTTTTGTTCTCATTTAATCTCTGCTCAATCCGGCAATCCAGTGGACACTTGGCCGCTTACAGGGCTCAGGAACAGCTGTGGCTGCTGGTCCTGGCTGCTGAGAGTTGTCTGCCTGGTGCAAACAACTGGCCACATAAACGAGAGTGTCCAAGGCAAGGCCCAGCCTCTGTCTGGACTGTGGCAAAGCCAGACACCAGGTCTCCTTCCTTCTTACTGCAGCCTGAACTCTTGCCTGCTCCCTCTCTGGCTGCAAAAGTATAGTGGAATTTTATTCTAAATCAGTGATTGTCAAAATGTGGTCCCTGGACTAGCAGCATCAGCAGCCTCTGGGAACTTCTAGAAATGCAGATTCTCAAGCTTAGCCTACTGAGTCAGAAATTCTGGGGCTGCAGCCCAGCAATCTGAGCTTTTACAAGCCTTCCAGGAGATTCTGACATATGCGCGAGCGTGAGAATTATAGTTCCTGGTTGGCACAAATGGTTATACGCTGGACTACTAACTGAAAGGTTGGCAGTTCAAACCCTCCTACAGGCTCCTCAGAAGAAAGCCCTGGCAATCTGCTTCCAAAAGGCCACAGCCTCAAAAACCCCATGATTCCACTCTGCACCCACGGGGTCGTCATGAGCCGGAACCAACTCAACAGCAACTAACAACAACAAGAAACCTAAGGCAGCCCTTTGTTTGCGGCTCCCCAGTTGGAGAGACCGCTTATTCATTTATTCGGTCATCTGTTTGCTCAGCCAGCAAATCTTTGTCACATGCCTAAGACGAGCTAGAAGGAGTTCTGGTGGTGCAATGATTAAGTGCTTGGCTATTAACTAAAAGTTTGGTGGTTTGACCTTTCTTCCATAGGCGGAAAGACCTGGCCATCTTCTGCTCCCATACAGATGACAGCCTGGGAAATGCTATGGGGCAGTTCTCCTCTGTCCTGTTGTTTTCGTCTTCCTCCAGGGTCACTGTGAGTCAGAATCAACTCGACCGCACACAACAGCAACGGGACAAACTAGATAGCGTTCTAAGTGCCGGCCGCGCAGCTCTGAATAAAACGGACAAACATCACTGTCGCCATGGAGCCGTAGAAAGTGGTAATGAAGATTTCAAAGTCAGGAGCCAGAATGCCTGGGTCTGAGTCTCAGCTATACTGCTCTGGCTGTGTGACTTTAGGTAAGTTATTTAACCTCTCTGTGCTTCAGTTTCCCTATCTGTGGAATGTGATAACAATAATACCTATTTCACAAAGTTGTAGTGAGGACAAAGTGGGTTAGGGTATTTAAATCTCTGCCTAGTACATACTAGGAATCCCTGGGTGACACAAACGGTTAACCACTCGACTACTAACCAAAAGATTGGCAGTTTGAACACACACAGAGGCACCTTGGAAGACAGGCCTGGCGATCTGCTTCCGAAAGGTCATGGCCTTGAAAACCCTGTGAAGCAGTTCTACTCAGCTTCCAGGATCGCCATGAGTCCGAGTTGACTCAACAGCAGCTAACAATAACAACAGTACATAGTATCACTTTAAAATATTAGTTAATAATAACATATATTCAAGCTCAATATGTATTGAATAATAGATATTTAATAGATGTCACTTGGAGTTAAATTTGATTTCAAAATGAAATGTGATGCACGTTTTCTATATAACCAGAGGGGATCTTTGTGACGATATACTGCAGCAGACAGACTCCTGACACAGGTGATTTTAAAAAGGTTATTGTTGGTAGGTGCCATCAGTTTCGACTCATAGTGCCTGTGTACAACAGAACGAAGCAATGCCCAGTCCGGCATCGCTCTCACAATCGTTGCTGTGTTTGAGCCTATTGTTGCAGCCACTGTGTCAGTCCACCTGGTTTTTGCTGACCCTCTATCAAGCATGATGTCCTTCTCCAGGGACTGGTCCCTCCTGATGACATGTCCAAAGAAAGTGAAGCAAAGTCTCACCATCTTCCCTTGTAAGGATCATTCTGGCTGTACTTCTTCCAAGACAGATTTTTCATTCTTTTGGAAGTCCATAGTATATTCAGTATTCTTTGCCAGCACTGTAACTAAATGCATCAATTCTTCGGTCTTCTTTATTCATTGTCCAGCTTTCACATGGATATGAGGTGACTGAAAATACCATGGCTTGGGTCAGGTGCACCTTAGTCCTCAAAGTGATTATCTTTGCTTTTTAACACTTTAAAGAGGTGTTTTGCAGCAGATTTGCCCCATGCGATACGTCGTTTGAGTTCTTGACTGCTGCTTTCATGGGTGTTGATTGTGGAGGCGAGTAAAACGAAATCCTTGACAACTTCAGTATTTACTCCATTTATCATGAAGTTGCTTATTGGTCCAGTTGTGAGGATTTTTGCTTTCTTTATGTTGAGGTGTGATCCATACTGAAGGCTGTGGTCTTTGATCTTCATCAGGAAGTGCCTCAAGTCCTCTCCCCTTTCAGCAAGCAAGCTTGTGCCATCTGCATAACACAGGTTGTTAATGAGCCTTCTTCCAATCCTGATGCCACATTCTTCTTCATGTAGTCCGACTTCTCAGGTTATTTGCTCAGCATACAGATGGAATAAATATGGTGAAAGAATATAACCCTGAAACATACTTTTCCTGATTTTAAACCGTGCAGTATCCCCTTGTTCTGTTCAAATGACTGCCTCTTGGTCAATGTACAGGTTTCACATGAGCACAATTAAGTGTTCTGGAATTTCCATTCTTTGCAATGTTACCTGTAATTTGTTATGATCCACACAGTCAAATGCCTTTGCATAATCAATAAAACACAGGTAAACATCTTTCTGGTATTCTCTGATTTCAGTCAAGATCCATCTGACATCAGCAATGATACCCTCGTTTCATGTCTTCTTCTGAATACGGCTTGAATTTCTGATAGTTCCTTGTCCATGTATTCCAACCATTTTTTAATTAACTTCAGCAAAATTTTACTTGTTATATTAATGATATTATTCGATAGTTTCCCCATTCTGTTGGCTCAATCTTTTTTGCAATGGACACATATATGGGTCTCTTCCCATTGGTTGGCATAGTACCTCTCTTACAAATTTCTTCACATAGATGAGTGAGCCCTTCCAGTGTTACATCCATTTGTTGAAACATCTCATTTGGTATTCTTTCAATTCCTGGAACCTTGTTTTTCACCAATGCCTTCAGTGCAGCTTGGACTTTTTACTTCAGTACCATCAGTTCTTGATCATATGCTACCTCCTGAAATGGTTGAATGTTGACCAATTCTTTTTCTTTTTCATACAGCTACTGCGTATATGCCTTCCATCTTCTTTTGATGCTTTCTGCATCATTCAATACTGAATGAATTTTTTCTCCAGTTCTTTCAGCTTGAGAAATGCTGAGAGTGTTCTTCCCTTCTGGTTTTCTAACTCCAGGTCTTTGCATATTTCATTATAATACTTTACTTTGTCTTCTCGAGCAGCCCTCTGAAATCTTCTGTTCAGTTCTTCTACTTCCTCATTTCTTCCATTATCTTTAGCTACTCTACATTCAAGAGCAAGTTTCCTCTGACATCTATTATTGTCTTTTCTTTCTTTCCTATCTTTTTAATGACCTTTTGTTTTCTTCATGTATGATGTCCTTGATGTCATCCCACAACTCATCTGGTCTTTGGTCATGGTCATTAGTGTTCAATGCATCAAATCTATTCTTGAGATGGTCTCTAAATTCAGGTGGGATATACTCAAGGTCGTACTTTGGATATGTGGTCTTGTTTTAATTTTCTTCAGCTTCAACTTGAACTTGGATATGAGCAGTTGAGGTCTGTTCCACAGTTGGCCCCTGACCTTGTTCTGACTGATGATACTGAGCTTCTCCATTGTCTTTTTCCACAGATGTAGTCGATTTGATTTCTGTGTTTTCTATCTGGCTATGTCCACGTGTATAGCTGCTGTTTATGTCGTTGAAAAAAAGGTATTTCCAATGGATAGGTTGTTAGTCTTGCAAAATTCTATCATGCAATCTCTGGCATCGTTCCTATCACCAAAGACATAATTTTTAACTACTGATCCTTCTTTGTTTCCAACTTTTGCATTCCATCACTAGTAATTATCAATGAATCTTGATTGCATGTTTGATCAATTTCAGACTGTATAAGTTGGTAAAAATCTTCAATTTATTCATCTTTGGCATTAGTGGTTGGTGCATAGATTTGAATAGTAATCTTATTAACTGGTCTTCCTTGTAGGCGTATGGATATTATCCTTTCACTGACAGTGTTGTACTTCAGGATAGATTTTTTTTTTTTTTAATTCTTATGGTTTGGGTGAAAGTTTACAGAGCAAATTAATTTCGTATCCAACAATTTATGCACATTTTGTTTTGTGACATTAGTTGCAATTCTCTCAATGTGACAGCACTCTACCTCCTTCCTCCCTAAGTTCCCCATTTCCTTTCGCCCATCTTTCCTGCCCCTTCCTGCCTTCTGAACTTTGTTTTTGGGCCAGTGATGCCCTTTTGGTCTGGTATGGTTGATTATTCTGAGGAGCACGTTCCTCACAGCTGTTATCGTTCACTTTATAGGTCTATTGTTTGGCTAAAAGGTGATCTCCAGGTGTGGGTTCAATTCCAGGTTTGAAGGGTGTCTAAGGGCCATAGTCTCAGGGGTTCCACCAGTCTTTAGCAGACCAGTAAGCCCGGTCTTTTTCATGAATTTGAATTTTGTTCTACATTTTTCTCCCACTCTGTCCAGGACCTTCTACTGGGATCCCAATAAGAGTGATCGATACTGGTAGCTGGGCACCATCTAGTTCTTCTGTTTTCAGGCTAAAAGAGGCTGTGGTTCATGTGGTCCATTAGTCTTTTGGACTAATTGCTTCCTTGAGACTTTGATGTTCACTCTTCTTTGCTCCAAACAGGAAGAGATTGATGGTTGTATCTTAGATGGCTGCTAGCCAGCTTTTAATACTCCAGTTGCTACTCATCAAAGCAGGATGTAGAATATTGTCTTTATGGACTGTGTTATGCTAATTGACCTACATGTCCCCTGAGACTATGGTCCTAAGCCCTCAAGCTTCGAGGACAGGTGTTTGATTATGGCTAGGAAGTTTTCATAATCTATGTGCTCTACTATATACATGGATATATTTGCAGCACATACATATGCATGTGTAGAAATATCCTCTGTCATTTTTGACAACTTTCAATTTTCCTAGATTCATACATTCCACGTTTTGATAACTAATGGATGTTTGCAGCTGTTTCTTTTCATTTTGAGTCGTGCCACATTATCAAATTAAGTCCCAAAAGCTTTACTCCATCCACATCATTAAGGTTGACTCTACTTTGATGAGGCAGCTCTTCCTCAGTCATATTTTGAGTGCCTTCTAACTTGAGAGGATCATCTTCCAGCACTATATCAGACAATGTTCCACTGCTATTCATAAGGTTTTCACTGGTCATTTTTTTTTAGATATAGCTTGCTGGGTCCTTCTTCCTCGTCTGTCTTAGTCTGAAAGCGCCGCTGAAACCTGTCCATCAAGGATGAACCTGCTGGTATTTGAAATACCAGTGGCATAGCTTCTAGCATCACAGCAACATGCAAGCCACCACACTACAACAACTAAATATAAATCCAGCATCCTCAGTTGTAAAGGGATGGATTGAAGCTGTCTAGGATCTGCTTGTTCGAAGGGCCTAAGAACTGGCCTTGGGAATGAAAGGAGCTGACAGAGGAGAAGGATCCTGACCTGCTCTATGAGAAAGCCTTGCTGATGAAATGCCTATACACCCACCGAAGTTACCCAGAGCCCAGTATACAGTGAGAACCCAGGAACATGGAGCGACAGGAAGTGCTCCACAGAGCACAGAGCCATGTGGAAGAACACATGGGACAAGTCTGACCTTCTTCCTCCTGGGCCAGGTCCAGCAGGAAGCTCTGCATTGTGGGCCTCATTGGAGTTGCCAGAAACTGATGGGAGGAGAGAGTGACAGCTCCTATGCACAATGTGTTCAGAGGGACCGTGGGGCTCTGTGTCGGGTGCTGTGGGCCCTCAGCAGAGGAAGGGGCAAGGCCCTCAGACCTCTGCAAAAGTACCTCCTTCCTCCCAACCTGTAGTAGAGCCGACTGCCTGCATGTGTGTCTCTCAGAGCAGAGAGGGTGTCTGTCCCTCCAGCACCTAGCCTGTCAGAGGCTCTTGGTAATATCCTGTCATTGTATGCACTTAAAAACTGAGAAGACTCACAGGAGGCTGCCGTCAAACATCACAAGACCTGTTGTATGCATAGGGAACCAACTTGTTGTGGGGCCATCCTGGAGGACAGAGCAAGGTCAGATGGGGAGAAGTCTCAGGGAGGCAGGTTTGGACTCAAAGAAGGAGGAAATTGCTAGGAATGGAGGCTGTGCTGCTAGCTCCCTGCCCACAGAGGCTGACTGGCACTGATGGGGCTGTTCCAGGAAACTTCTGCCTGGAGAGAAGACTGGCCTGGAAGACAATCAGGCCCCTTCCAACTCGGGTCTATGATTGATTGATCCCTTGGACTAAATAAACTTAAGGCAATTTCCCCCTTTCTCCTCAGAAAGGCAGCTCCGAGGACCGTTTACTCATTGCCTCCCATTTATGTAGCATGCAAAGCATGCCGTGGTTGCTGCATATGCAGAGAGGTATAATTATCGCATCACTTCATGAGTGAATAAGGAGCAAACAATCCATTTGTTGGTCTCCTATTGAGTTTAAATAGAAGACAGCAGGCTCAGATCAGGAGAAACCTGGCAGATTTTACCTGAGGTCTGAAAATGGGCTAAACACGGATTGTAAAAGAGGTACAGGCAAAGGTGTGTGTCTTCAGACTCTAAATGTTCATTTAAAGAACTGAGCCCCTTGTGGTGCTCAGCTCTGAGCAGCGCGCGGGACGGATGCAGGGAAACCTCAGACATGCTCCCTACCCCAATCCCTTAATTTAGTTGGGGAGAGGTGACCAGTATGTGAGACAGCCAGGAAACAATCAAATATTGACATGAACAACATTCATCATGCGTACAAGTAGAGACTACTTTGATTAACCTTTATTGCACAGCTGGTGTTCCCTGCATTGTACCCTTACTGGGGACCTAACAGGGGGGTCAGACCTAGTCCCTGCCACCAAGGAGGTCATGTCCAGTGGGGGAGAGGGTCTCCTGCAATGGGGACTTCGGTTGTTGAGAAGGCAATGAGCAGAACACTAAACCCAATCTGGGTGTGTCTGGAAATGCCCCCAGGAGGAGGTGGGGCATGACCTGAATTTCGGAGAGCAAGATGGAGAGGTAAAGAGGTGGGGGAGGGCATTCCTGCCCCAGAGTAGATCTCAGGTGAAGGGCCAAGAATGTAGAAGCACTCAGGGGTGTGTGGGCCGCAGCTATGGCTGAGGGCTTTCTGAACAAGGGGAACTCAACCTGAGCTTTGAAAGCTAGACAGGCTTAACCCAAGGAGATGACGCCTGGCTTGTGTGGGCCATAAGCCTGGTCTCACAAAAGGAAGGAACATTCCCCAATAAGCACGAGGCTGCAAAGCCAAGAGGCCCACAGTTCCCCACGAGAGCAGTTGTTAGGCCCCCAGCTCATGCCTAACTCTAACTTTAGACTAGTTTGAAAGAAAGCCTGAAATCCCAGCCTCATCACAAGAAGTGAGAAATAGAAAACAAGGAATTCAAAAAATAGAACCTGCAGCCTAGAGGTTTGGTTAATTTATTTGTTTTAGTTCAGAGTAACCAGATAAAACAACCAAGGTAGAATCTGTTGCTTGAGCCTCCCACATCAGGGAAGAGGAAACCATCTTAGACTCAAAGTCTTGCCCCCTTTCACTCCAGTTTCCTGAGCACTGATGGTGTAGCTGGTGCTGAGCGTTTAGTCGGGGTGGTTGTTTGCCTGGTCAGCAAGTTATAGTCAGTTTTCCCCAAGCTCACCTGCTCCAGGAATCCTTCCTGACCCCTCCTGCCCCAGGGCCCCTTTGTTCCCCAAGCTCCTTCAAGGGCTTATGGTTGGTGTCACAAACTTTAATTCTAGAGGCTCCGAGTCCATTGTTTGACCTTGCTGGAGGGGTCTTAGGGCACAGGCTTTGTCAGAGCAAAGCCAATCAAGTTCATTACACACAGCCCCAAGACTCACTATCAATTGTCTATAAAGTGAAGATAGAACTTGCCTGCCTTGATAGAAGACTCAACAAGGACTGGGATGGGTGGCTGAGGGGCAAGTGTGAGCTCAGAGGGCATGCACAGTGCAGGGAAAGAAGACTGGAAAGGTCTGAGTTCAGGCCCTAATTCCAACCACTTCCAAGCTGTGTGCCCTCAGGCAAGTGAGGTCACCTTTTGGAGTCTCCCTTTCATCCTATAGTGACTTTTACATAACATCCAAATTCTTTTATCGCAAATAAAAGCTCCGTATTCCAGGGTCTCAAAATCTGGAAACTTCCCAGGATTACAGAGGACAAGGAGATTGCTACATATATATTAACTTCACATAGTCTGAAGGCACTAAGTATGTTGAAAAGTAGTGAGCCGAGGTTCACCTAACAGAAGACCATCTCAGCCAAAAGATACCTCCACCAGAGATGTATCAGCACTTCATTGCCTGGACCACTCCTCAGAGAAATTGTCCTTGTCTCCTGAAGGGACCAAGGTAGACCACTGACTCCAGAGGAACTGAGCAAATCTGATTCTTCCTTTTGAGAGTTTGAAGTAAGAGACACAGAATACTACTGAGTTTATAGCTGAGCCAAAATGATCATGGTGCCAGAGTAAAGGTGTATGAGCTCCTTGGGTGGCCAACAGTTCTAGAGCCTGGCTGATCATCTCTGCCTTGGCTTCCACAAGATCTTTCTCTTTTTTAGGCAGCCCTCTTAGAAGTAAATTTGCGTGTCTATGCTCCCTGGGTGGTGCAAACAGTTAACTTACTCAGTTGCTAACTGAAAGATCGGTGATTCAAGTCCACCCAGATGCACCTTGGAAGAAAGGCCTGGCAATCTACTTCCAAAAAATCAGCCATTGAAAATCCTATGGAGCACAGTTCTACTCTGACACACATAAATTTGTCATGCATTGGAATTGACTCAATGGCAACTGGTTCTTACTGACATTCCTTACAACCATGTATTTCCTGCTTTAGACAATAACAAAGGAGCCTTTTAGTTCCATTTGTAACAAGAGGGGCAGGTATACAGTTGAGGAATGTCCCAGAGCCTACAGCAGCTCCTCCTTTCACTTCCAAGTTTTCCGATAATGAAAATAGTGTTTATATAAGCAAAGGAAGAGAGAAGAACAAATAGCTAGGATTGAAATTCACAGTAAGACAGTAAATGATGAGAGACACAGTTGGTGAAAGTGAGTTTCTAGGCCCATTAGGTTATACACCAAGATGCTGAAGGAAATTGCCAGGGTCTTCAGAGCCACTTCGGGTAAAAAAAAAAAAACAAAAAAAAACCGATAATGATTTCCAAAAGTGGGGGCAGGCAAAAATTTAGAAGTATCAGCTCAGTTACCTTGAAGGAAACTCCTGGCAAAAATCTATCAGTTAGCCAGATGGTGCCTGAGTATGGTCAGTGACAGTGATCTCGCCAAACTCACATTAGGAACATGCTATGGACAGAGTTGAGCTTGTTTCACTTGGTAAAATACATGTTTAGCAACGATTCGAGGTGGAGTCCGTTCTGTTTATCACAGAGCCATGGCCCTTTAGAATGTGCAGCTCTCCCTTGAAGGCTGCACATGGAGGGGCAGACATAGTCCATGTTGCTCCTGCAGTGACAACAGGCTCCTATAAACAGGCAGAATATGGAAGCAGATTTTGCCTAAACTTTCAGATGATCCAAGCTGTTCAATACCACAATGGGATTCTCTGAGAGCGAGCACCCATCTAGAAGTATTCGACTAAACACTAACATTTGCACCTGCCAAGCCTTATTCTAGAAGTGAACACCATGTTGCCAAGCCAAGTTGGACCAGGTAGTGTCTAGGTTGTTTCCATTTTTAAGATTTTAGGATCGTGATGTTTCAGTAACGGTGCTGTTATGGATTGAATTGTGTCCCCCTAAAATGTGTGCTGTAAATCCTAACCCTTATACCTGTGGTTACAATCCCATTTGGGAATGGGTTTTCTTTGTTATGTTAATGTGGCAGTATTAGTGTAGCCTGTGTCTTAAATCAGTCTCTTTTGAGATATGAAAGAGCAGATTAAGCAAGCAAGTACAGATGGGGGAAGATGGATGTCATGCCACAAGAGATCTCTAATGAACCAAGAAACAGAAGCTGAAAAGAGACAAGGACCTTCCCCAAGAGCCTGCTGAGAGAGAAAGCCTTCCCCTAGAGCCGGTGTCCTGAACTCAGACTTCTAGCCTCCTAAACTGTGAGAAAATAAATTTCTGTTTATGAAAGCCACCCACTTGTAGTATTTCTGTTATAGCAGCACTAGATGAATAAGACAGCTCAGGTTCTGAAATCGAGCTTCCTGCTCTCAGTCAATGGGCCACATGGTGAAAAGAACATGGGGTCTGTAGTGAGACCCGAATTCAGTGACCTATTTGGTCACTTCTACCTGGTGACCTTGGGAAATTCACTTAACTTCTCTAGACCTTGGCCTCCTGGTATGCAGAATAAGAATAATTTTTTATAGGGAGGTTGCAAGTTACAGGGAGGTTGTAAGTAATAAATTAAATGAGATAATGTCCATACAATAACTTTATAAACTAAAAAGTGCTGTACTAATGTGTGTTATCATTAAGATTTTAGGAGCTTGGAAATAAAGGACTCCTGATGCTAGCAGCATTTTGTACAGACTGCAGCATTTGATGCCCGCACTTCAAAGCCTGGATAGAAATAAAGTGCTGTGAAGCATGTCATGCCAGCCCTGGTATGCAGCTTACAGATTATTACTCAAACTACTCATTCAATCATAATGATTATTTTAAAACATCAAAGCCAGGCTAGTGTATCAGGTTGGAAGTTGGCTTATCTTTATTTTGGTTTATTCCAAGTTTGGAAAATGATACATGGGTTAGTCTCTGGGCACGGAGACAGCTGGTGAAATTCCCCACCTAATTAAAGGAGTTGACTGATGGAAATGAGTTTCATTACATTATTTCCCCAACTCACTGCTGGACTTGGAACAAGGTCACCAGGGCCATTCACCAGGGGCCTCTGTGTGGGAGATGACGCTGCAGCTGGACAGGGTTATTTTTCTCTATTTTCCTCACTGGGGCTGCACAGACTCGGTCGTGGTCTGAGGTTTTCTTAGCTGTAACTTCTAGCCCATGGCCTCATTGTGCTACAGAGAGCTCCAACTGGAAATTTTTCTGGGTTTCTGGGGACATGAATTCATTTCAGTCAAATTTACTGTGTCCCTTCTACTTTCTCCCACGAAAAGTCAATTCAGCAAGAACTTGTTGGGCACCCATTCTATTCAGCAAAACTTTTGTCTCTACCCTGCCTGACACAGGGGCTGTCCTTCCTCCCACCTCAGAAGCCACCCGATCCCAAGTCACCAAACCAACCCTGTGTTTATTCCTGTTTGTTCATTTCAGTTCTAGCACTGCTTCCCATGGACACCATCTAGTGTCAGATAGGGCTATACATAAATTTTCCAACAACCCAGTCTATCCATTGATGTTGTTACGTGCCATCGAGTTGATTTTGAATCATAGCAACTCTATGTGACAGAGTAGAACTGCCTCGTAGGGTTTTCTTGGTTATAATATTTACAGAAGCAGATCTCTGGGTCTTTCTCCTGTGGAGCTGCTGGGTGGGTTTGAACTGCCAACCTTTCAGTTAGCAGCTGAGCGCTTAACTGTTTGGGCCACAAGCGCTCCTTGTCCATTGATGGAGCAGAGAAAACATGTAAACAGAGGCTGCTTCTCCCAGTCTCAGGGACCCCTACACTAGGAAGATGATAGTTGGATCGGGTGATTCCTAAGTACAATGCTCTAAGATTTTACAAATTTGCTGCTGAAGAGAAATGAAATTTATAAAATATTACACTATACAGCAAAAAAGCACTAACTTTTGGGTTCTGCCACTTAACTAGTTGAGTGCCCTTAGGCAAGTACTTGGTCTTTCTAATACTCCGTTTTCCATCTATAAATGAGGATGAAAATATTTACCTCCCAGAATATTTTAAGTTCTAGATAAAAACGTGTATGCCCATACCTAAAAGCTTGACCCGCACATAGAAGAAACTCAACAAATGTTTGTTAATTCCCTTCCCCTGGATCTCTGACAAGAGCTTCTATTCTGGACCAGTAAGCAATATCATGATAAATGGAGAAAATACTGAAGTTGTCAAGGATTTCATTTCACTCGGATCCACAATCAATGCCCATGGAAGCAGCACTCAAGAAATCAAACGACACATTGTATTGGGCAAATATGCTGCAAAAGACCTCTTTAAAGTGTTACAAAGCAAAGCTGTCACTTGGAGGACTAACGTGTGCCTGACCCAAGCCACGGTCTTTTCAGTTGCCTCACGTGCATGGGAAAGCTGAACAATGAATAAGGAAGACTGAGGAAGAACTGATGCCTTTGAATTATGGTGTTGGCGAAAAAGATTGAATATACCATGGACTGCCAGAAGAATGAATAAATCTGTCTTGGAAGAAGTACAGCCAGAATGCCCCTTAGAAGGGAAGATGGTGAAACTTCGTCTCACTTTCTTTGGACATGTTATCAGGAAGGACCAGTCCCTGAGAAGGACATCATACTTGGTAGAGGGTCAGTGAAAAAGAGAAAGACCCTCAACAAGATGGATTGACACAGTGGCTGTAACAATGGGCTCAAACACAGCAACAATCGTGAGGATGGCGCAGGACCGGGCACTGTTTAGTTCTGTTGTACATAGGGTCGCTTCGAGTTGGAATTGACTTGATGGCACCTAACAACAACAACAAGAACTTGTTTATCAGAAAGTCTTAACAGATATTTAGTTGGAAAAGAAGAGAGCTCCAGAACTTAAACTACTAGATGCCGTCAAGTCAATCTGACTCATGGTGATCTCATGTGTGTCAGAGTAGAACTGTGCTCCATATGGTTTTCAAGAGCTGATTTTTTAGATCACCAGGACTTTCTTCCCAAGAGCCTCTGGGTGGAATGAACCTCCAGCCTTTCCATTAGCAGCTGAGCACATTAACCATCACCCAGGGATCCCACCTTCCATATAGGAGACCTGGTTTGATTCCTTGCCAATGCACGTTATATGCAGCCACCACCTATCTGTTAGTGGTGAATTGTGTGTTGCTAAGATGCTGAACAAGTATCAGCAGAGCTACCAGACTAAGACAGACTGGGAAGAAAGGCCTGGCATTTTACTTCTGAAAATCAGCCAATGAAAACCTTATCGATCACAACAGTCTAATCCACAACTGATCATGGGGATGGTGCAGGACTGGGTAGCATCTTGTTTTGTTGTACATGGGGTCTCCACGAGTCAGGGGCCGACTCCATGGCAGCTAACAACAACTGGGACTTACGTAAAGCAAGAGAGATTCTAGTTTCCATCTAATCCAACATGGTAGGAAGTTTCCCAAACTACCACCCTTACAGCTGAGGACATCCCTGTCCCGTTAGATTTTTCCGCTGGAAGCTGGTGCCATTTTCCTGTGGCTTGGAGGGACAACCAGATGCCCCTCTTCTGAATCCGGCAGCACATGGTGTCTTACGAGGGCTCCGGAGAGAAGAGCCACCGACTTCAGAACCAGGCCATGTTCTGGACATTGCATTTTACGGCACAATATTCACAAGGCTCTGCATTTCTAGACGTAGTAAATCCTCCTTCTTCTTCCTGCAGAAGTAATTGCCATACATGCATAAACCTGAGTGTTGAAAAAGTTGCAACCCTTTTCTCTGTTCTCTTTCTACTGGGTAAGCATTCCTACAGAACTTGGCTTTGTTGCCCAGATGGTCTATGAGAAGAAATCAACAACTCATCACCAGGCGTTTCTTGGTGCCAAGACACACAGAAGGTTTATGTTTCACAATGGAAAGGTAAGTATCTCCAACAAGGCAGAACCCAGGGTGATAAAAGCTTCTTTATTTCATATTCTCTTTCACAGTGGTGGATTTTATTCTGAATCTCACTAGACGCTTGACAGGCATAAAAAGCAACCATCTCCTGCTCGAAAATATTGCATCCTCAGTTCTTTTTGTTTGCTTGAACTGAGCCAGCCTAGGTAAGGGAAGGCTGTTCTCCATGGGTGGGCAGTGATGCTGAGAAAGATGTCATTGTTTGTGCTGCCCCCAGGAATAGTGGCTCTGTGGGGGTCCCTGGACTCTCTGATGATCCAAGGCCTTTTCCTACAGGCAGGTGAGGAGATGGGACCTCTGGACTAGGTAGGAGGAGGGGTTTTGGGCAGAGGGGTGGAAGATTGCCTGTGCAAAGCTGGTTTCTGTTTTGCTCTGATTATCTGTGTATAAAAGGCTACACTGGCCTGTGCAACCAAGTTCAAGTCCACACGCTGGCACAGCCATCTCTCTACGCACCTGCTCAGTGCTTGGCACAAACTTTACTGAACATAATTTCCGGTGCCTCCATGTCGTGAATCTAGTCACTTATGTCACCCTCCAAAAGTTTCTTACGTAGTGCTTCTTAACCTTTCTGGATTTTTTTTAGAATCTAGAGAAAACCATGGATGTTCTCTTTTTCTCTGCCTCTCTGTTTATCTTTCTTTTGCACACACACGCACATACACACACACGCATACATACATCACACCATATATTCTTTACAATTTGTCATGTGATTTTAGGAACGTCCATCCAGGAGCCCTGGCCCCCAGTTGTCAAAGCACTCAGCTGCTAACTGAAGGTGGGCGGTCTGAACCCAGCAGCCACTCCACGAAAGAAAGACGTGGCAGTCTGCTTCCGTAAAGATTTACAGCCTAGGAAATCCTATGGGGCAGTTCTACTCTGTGCTATAGGACCATTATGAGTCAGAATCGATTCCACGGCAATAGGTAAAATCCATCCAGGAGTCTCAGGGTGGCGCAAGATGTTAAGTGCTCAATTATTAGCCTAAAGGTTGACAGTTTGAACCCACTTAGAGGTAAGGCCTTGTAAACTGTAAAGTGTGTTGCAAGGGAAGACAGTAATGAATAATCTGACTTCTGGTCCCGAACTCTGACCGCTATTTGTACACCCAGGGAGAGTGAAAAAGTGCTCCTGGGAGGCCAAAAGGCCACCTAGAGCTTGTGGCACCCCTGTCCAACAAACTCATCCCATAAGCTGAGGGGCCTGAGCAACTGCACTGATCCCAGTGACCTGGATCCCTTGGGATATGCCAGCTCAAGGTCTCCTCCTGGACCAAGGAGTCCTGAAGTTACACAGCCATTACCCTTTTCTGGTAAACTTTCTGGCCCCCACAACTCATAGCACTGTGGTTAACAGCTAGCAAGAAGCTAATAAGCCTGGGGCAGAGAAGAGCAGGGCTACAGGATCCCGTTGCCATAGCAACTCCTGCAGGTGTTCCTGAAAGGAATGACAAGGGCAAGGTGTTGGGTTTGCTTTTCTCTCCCTTTCAGCAAATCTAAAAGTGAGATAGGTCATGGGGTGAGCGAGGCGCCCTGATGCCAGCAGACACAAAGGCCCTTGCCTGGGGTTCACAGCTAGTAAATGCCAGAGCTGTACCAATTTGTTCTTCCCACTATACCAGGCCTCCCGTGGACACTGTCTCCACCCTGGAAACAGCAGAGCTTGAGGAAAGTGTCTTTGCTGCACAAGCCTCCCTTTTCCCCCCTCTGGACTTTCAGATGCCTAATTCCTTGGAGCTTGTTACCCCTCACTATCTAAAAACCAATTCAGTGTTATCTAGTCAGCTCTGACTCATGTCGACCCCACCCACGTGTGTCAGAGTAGAACTGTGCCCCATAGGATTTTCAGCGGCTGATTTTTCAGAAGTATAAGCCCATCTCACTGATTATGAAAAACTAAAACCTTTAAATGAAATACTAATTGTATCCAGTGGTATATTAAATGAATGAGTCATCATAACCTCCTAGATCTTACTTAAGAAATGCAAGAATGGTTTATTATGAAGAAATTTTAACTTAACTCATCTCTTCAATTGGTCAAAGGAAAACATTAATATAACTATCTCAATATTGAAAGTCCAGTTAATAAAATTCAACATCCAATTATTTACAATCAAAAAGCACAAAAAAAAGAAAAACTTTTAGGCTTTTTTTAGTACTTTTTTAGGAGTAGAAGAGTACTAGGAAAGGGTACTTCCTTAACATGATGCAGGAAAAAACCAGACTCCTCCCCAAACCAGCAGTATGTTCTCTGGGGATCACAAGAGCCTGTGAATGAGCCCTGAGTTTGCACACATATTCTGAGCCTTGATCTATTTCCTTCACTCTTCCTTGTCAGCCTAACCCCCTCCTAGGTCCTACTCCTCTCTGTTTACTTCCTTTTGTGCCCCCTAGCTTGGAATGAAGGAACTCTGGTGGTGCAATGGTTAAGCACTTGGCTGCTAACCAAAAGGTCAGCACCAGAGTCTCCGCAGGAGAAAAGACCTTGCAATCTAGTCCCATAAAGATTACATCCTAGGAAACCCTATGGGGCAGCCTAGGAAACTCTATAGGGCAGCCCAGGAAACCCTATGTGGTCATTGTGAGTCAGAAACCAATGGACAGCACACAACAACAAACTTGGAATGGGTCCACAGGGTCAGATTCAAGGGAATCTTCCAGGCTGCAGTGGAGGCCTTTGTCTGCAGTGGCAGCGGCAGCAGCTCTGAAGAATCTGCCCAGGATGCTTGAAGTATAGCAGCTGCACCAAAGGTTTCTTCTCCCAGGTTTTCCATTTGTGGAGAGAAAACCTTCTGCTGACCCTCCGCACGTTCACTGGCTCAGCTCTCTTTCTTAGATTTAATCAGAGCTTTGCTGAAAGGCTCTGGGCACAAGCCATCCAGAGCCCAGAATCTTTCTCGTTTCAGAGCTGGTTGTAGAACAATCCTACATTTTGGGATAGACGAAAATTGTAAACAACAAGATGTTATGATCTGACTACTGCTCAAAAAACACATGGCTCCTGCTTGGGGCATGCAAACAGAGTAGGAGTTTGAGCCTGAGAAACCACGAGGTTCAAATCTCATTTCTGCCACCTACTGACTTCACCATGCTCTATAAACTGTGTGTGTTTGAATACTATCTAGTAATAAAGTTATGGTGAAGATTACCTATAAAGGGGATGTTGGGCAAGATGGCGGTCTAGGCAGAAGCACAACGCCGTCCCTCCACAACAAAGATCCGAAAAAC
>NW_004443959.1:2704999-2742555 GCF_000243295.1 Trichechus manatus latirostris | reverse complement strand
ACCAATGTCATAAAACAGCATGTATGTTACTGTTACATGAGAAACTATCTGTTCTGTAAGTCTTCACCTGAAGTACAATAAAATATTAAAAAAAATAAAATAAATAAATAAAGTAGAAAGGGGTTAAAAAATAAAAAAAAAAAAAAAAAAGATTACCTATAAAGGATGTTTAAAGTTACATAAAAAATAGCCCAATCCCAAACATGATGGAAGAGGCTTTGATTATCACGCTAAGGAGCTATCTTGTAGATAATGAACAAGGTTAGAGATTTGTTTTAGAAAGATGTCTCTGCTGGTTGCAGGGAGGGGACACTGGACTACAGAGACTGGTGGTAAGGAGACCAGATAGGATAGGATCTAGGTGAAGATGGGGGGGCGGGGATTTCAATTGCCAAAGTGGCAGAAAGCATAGTTTAAAGAAGCATTCAGGGGAGGAAGGATTTGGTCCCAAAATTTGTGAGCATAAGGTGATGAGAGAAAGGTAGGGCTCAGTGATGCTAAAGGGAGCCCAGGACCAGGTCCCCTGCAAACTAGAAATCCTGTGAAATGCATGCTGGGAGGTCTAGGGAGGACCCGATAGCTGGGAGGAGAAAAGCTGCAGTTCATAAAAGAAGGAACTTGTGAACAATGAAAAATGCCGTCTCTGCGAACAAGCTGATTTGCGAGGCAACTGTCAGAGAACTGAAGCAAGGGATCAGGTGGGAGGCTGGCCTAGGTGACCTCGAAGGTTCCTCCAATGTACAAGTCTCTGCTTCAAACTCCCTGACAAAGGGAATCCCCAATCTGCCAATTTACTCCCAGACCTAATATTTTAAATTCACCATGCAGGGGAAGTTTGGAAAGATTAAACTGGCCCACTGATTGAGCTCTGACAGAAGTTTACAAGTATGGGGAAAATGGAAAAATGGTCCCCTAGAATTAAAAAAAAAAAAAGAAACCCTTTGCCATTGAGTTGATTCTGACTCATAGCGACCCTATAGGACAGAGTAGAACCGTCCCCATAGAGTTTCCAAGGAGCATTCAAACTGCCGACATTTTCCTTAGCAGCTGTAGCTCATAACCACTACACCACCAAGGTATCCCCCCTAGAATTAGAAGTTTTTTCTTTTCCCCATCAACTGGAATATTCCTTCTCTAGGTCAGGATGATAAAACTTCTACTTTAATAAGAAGTTCAGAGAACCTCTCTTTTGCCTAATAGATCCGGGACACATTTTGTATTATCTGTTTTTCTTGTTGCTGTTGAGTTGAGTTGATTCCGACTCATGGCAACCCCATGTGTTACAGAGTAGAACAACTCCATAGTTTTCTTGGCTGTAACCTTTATTGAAGCAGATTGCCACCCCTTTCTTCCACAGTGCCACTGAGTGTGTTCAAGCTGCCAACCTTTAGGTTCGTAGTCAAGCTCAAACCATTTGCACCTTATCTGTTCTACACAAGGAGACAATTGGTTGCTGACCCCTGACTGTGGTAGACTTCCCTTTATCAAAGCACACAGCCATTAAGACTGTTATTAGCAAGGCACATACATCAAGAAGTCTGAAGCAGTATGGAGATGTGGCAAAAGTTGGGCTTTGGAGTCAGATTGACATGAGTTCAAATCCTAGCTCTCCCTCCTAGAGAGATCAGAGACACGTTAATTAACCTTTCTGGGCTGGTTTTCTCATACACAAATGGTGGGTAATAACTACTGTCTCTGTTGGAGCATTACATGGTGAACTGTCAATGTATATAAAAGACCTTGCACACACATGGTGCTCAAAAATTGTACCTTATATTATTTGTATTACTAGTACCAGCAAAGAGCAAAATGTCTTCTGATTAAAGCAAAGGAGCTGTAAAACAAAAACTGGCTACAAGAAAATTTATCAAGTGACAAGAAGATGCCTTTTCTCATCTCCTGGGAAGAAATAAGTTTAAATCCTAGGACTAACTTGAGCAAAGTGAGATGAAAGAAGCAACTGTAGCATGGAGAACTCTGCGAAGTACCTAGCGATGTTGAGAACTTCAAATATCCAGCGGAGGAAGTCAATCTCCTTTCTAAGGGAGAAACTGACTTAATTTGTGTGGCATTTCTGTCCCAGGGGCAGGGTGGCCTCCACTCTGAGACCAGTCATTTAGTCCCTGGCCTTTAGCTCTGCCACAGATGGGGAAACTTGAAATGGCAGGAAAAATTAATCCAGCTCAGCCATTGGCAGCTTTTCTAAGGCCCTGGGATGCCTGCTTTAGTCTCCTTCTGGCTGTGCAAACCAAGCGGCTGCCTTCTTTCCAGAAAGACAGAACTCTGGATGTCCTCAGCCCAGCTTAGGGGTAGTGGTGAGTCCTCGATAATACAAGCGCCAAAAGAAAGGCAAACAGAGAACAGAAGGGAAATTATGAGGTTACCTTAGGGTTTCAGAGACCACTTCCTCACCCCAAGGTGTGTAGATGGCCAACTCCTGTGACCCACCTTCCCCACAGATTTTGTCTCCTGTGGCCACTTCCCTTACTCTTGACACTTCCTTCTCCATCCCTATCCTTTGTCTGAGTGGCACTTGAGAAAGCACTGCCCTAAGAAATTTGAGCCTCAGAACAATGCAAAGGTGTATCCTGGAAATAGATACAGAGAAAACCAAGAAGGAAAGTTGCCCAGGGTCATGAATTAGCCAGGTCAACACTCAAGGTCAAATCTTTGACTCCAATCCTTGTGTTTTCTCTTAAACCATGTTGCCTCAGCAACAGGCAACTTGCTTGCCAAGACAATGTGAATTCTATCAACCAGGCAGCGTGAAGATTCCAATCTGGCCTCTTCTCTTCGGGTGGGTAAGCATCAGGATAACCCCCATCTCCAAATCCCCCATCCCCCATGGTCACCTGAATCACATACCCTACGGTTTCCTTTACCCCTGAACATGGATCATCATTGAGGACTCTGGTTTTTTGGAAATCTGCCTTTTGTGCCCTGAGGCAGCCTCCCAGAACTCTGGGAGGCTCT
Organism: Trichechus manatus latirostris; assembly: GCF_000243295.1. Taxonomy (NCBI): domain Eukaryota; kingdom Metazoa; phylum Chordata; class Mammalia; order Sirenia; family Trichechidae; genus Trichechus; species Trichechus manatus. The sequence continues at coordinate 2,739,582 of NW_004443959.1, read as the reverse complement.
GGGGAGGAAACACCCATACTCCAGCAGTAGACACCAGGATCAAAATCGGAGTCAGTTTTTCACTTTACTAGCAATAGTTTGATGCATTCATTTCTGGCTCACAGCTGTGAGCCAGTTGCAACACTAAAGCTTTTGAGTTTGCAGCATTAGTCTCAAGCCTAAGAACTCTGGATTCATTAGAACAAAAGGAAAACAAGCCGAGAGTCCTTCTCATATCCCCGACTGCTGGAAGAGAGAAAACCAAGGTGTGGGTACTCAAACATGAAGCCTCCCTTTCTTCCTTTTAAGCCCTGGAATAGATGTTAGTCTACTTTCCTATTTTCTCATTTTATAAGCCATCTTCAGTTTATAATGAGTTTGGCATTATTAAGAAGAGATACTGAATCCCCAGCTGTTGGAGGTAAATGTGAGTAAGACTCTGCTGTGTTTACAGTTAACTGGAGAAAAATGCAACCTCCCTCCAAAGAAAAGGGCGAACTTACATTTGAATATTCTTTTGCTACATTTATCATCATGAGTGTTCTTTCCAAAAAGATAAGACTCAGTTTTCAAGGTGAGAGGGAAACTTAACTTATCCTGTATCAAAGAACTGCTGCCTTTCAGACACAAGGAACCAAGCTGACTCAGGAAACAACCTCAACTCCAGACCTAAATTTAGCTACAGGTTAAATAAGCCAGAGGACTTGTGATTCCTCTTTTAAATTGGATCCCTTCTTTTTTTTTCTTTAGATTTTATTTATTTTGTTGTTGTTGTTGAGAATATACACAGCAAAACATACACCAATTCTACAGTTTCTACATGTACAATTTAGTGACATTGATTACATTCTTCGAGTTGTGCAATCATTCTCACCCTCTTTTTCTGAATTGTTCCTCCCGCATAAACACAAACTCACTGCCCCCTAAGGTTCTCATCCAATTTTTCAAGTTGCTATTGTCAGTGTGATCCCATATAGATAGTTCTTATAAGAGCATAGTGCTCAAGGCAGACCGTTTTACTGGTTAAGCTGAACTATTATTTAGTTTTAAGAAGACTTCAGGGGATATTTTTGGTTCAAGTTTCAAAGATTATCTCAGGACAATAATTTCATTCACCCTCCATGGCTCTAGAAAGTCTAGAGTCCATGAGAATTTGAAATTCTGTTTTATATTTTCCCCCTTTTGATCAGGGTTCTTCTATGGAATCTTTGATCAAAATGTTCAGTAATGGCAGCCGGACACCATCCAGTTCTTCTGGTCTCATAGCAAAGCAGGCAGTTGTTCATGGAGACAATTAGCCACACGTTCCATATCCTCCTCTTATTTCTGACTCTCATTCTTCCTCTGTTGTTCCAGGTGAATAGAGACCAATTGTTGTTCCTTGGATGGCATTTTGCAAGCTTTTAAGACCCCAGGCAGTATGCAATCAACTAGGAGGTAGAACAGGAGCACTAAATATGTTACTAGGCCAATTAACTGAGATGTCCCATGAATCCTCCAAACCAAGAAATCAAATCCCATGAGGTGTTTTGTTGTATATAAGCAGCCTCAGCAGCTACTTTTTTTTTTGGTCATTGTTGTAAATATATTGCACAGCTTTTGCCGATTCAACTTTTTACAAGTATACAACTTATTGACAGCAATTATGATAATCGGCTGTGCCACCCTACACTTAATATGATTTTTCCATCACCATTTTCCTCTCTCCCACCCCTGGTGTCTTAGTCTTCTAGTGCTGCTATAACAGAAATACCACAAACGGATGGCTTTAACAAAGATAAATTTATTTTCTCACAGTCTGGTAGGCTAGAAGTCCAAATTCAGGGCATGGGCTCCAGGGGAAGGCTTTCTCTGTTGGCTCTGGAGGAAGGTCCTTGTCGTCAGTCTTCCTGGACTAGGAGTTTCTCCATGCAGGAACCCCGGGTCCAAAGGATGCACTCTGCTCCTGGTGCTGCTTTCTTGATGGTATGAAGTCCCCCATTCTCTGCTTGCTTCTGTTCCTTTTATCTCTTGTAAGATAAAAGGTGGTGCAGGCCACACTCCAGGGAAACTCCCTTTACATTGGATCAAGGATGTGACCTTAGTAAGGGTGTTACAATCCGACCCTAATCCTCTGTAGCATAAAATTACAATCACAAAATGGAGGACAACCACACAGTACTGGGAATCATGGCCTAACCAAGTTGACGTATAATTTTTGGGACACAATTCAATCCATGACTCCTGGTAACCACTAATAAACTTTGGTCTGTGTACATTTACCTTTTCTTGTCTTTTTATATAAGTGAGGTCATACAATATTTGCCTTTGTGATTGGCTTATCTTGCTTAGCATAATGTCTTCAAGTTTCATCCATACTGTAGCATGTATCGAGACTTCATTTCTCCTACTGGCTGAGTAGTATTCCATTGCATGTATGTACTACATTTTGTTTATCCATTCATCTGTTGATGGGCAATTAAGTTGTTTCCACCTTTTGGCTATTGTGAATAGTGCTGCAATGAACCCTGGTGTATAAGTCTCTTTTTGAGTCTCTGCTTTCAAGTCTTTTTGGTATATATCTAGGAGTGGAATTGCTGGGTCATATGGTAGCTCTACTTTTAGTTTTTGACCACACTGTTTTCCACAGAGGCTGTACCATTTTGCATTCCCACCAGCAATGGATAAGAGTTCCAATTTCCCCACATCCTCACCAACATTTGCTATTTTCTGTTTTTGTTTTTTTTCATCTTAGCCATCCCACTGGGAGTGTAATGGTATCTCATTGTGGTTTTCATTTGCATCACTCTGATGGCTAATCATGCTGAGCGTCTTTTCAGGTGAATGTCCTCTTTGGTGAAATATCTATTTAAGACCTTTGCCCATTTTATGATTAGGTTATTTGTCTTTTTGTTGTTAAGTTTTATATATATTTTAGTTATTAGATTCTTGTTGGATATATGGTTTATGAAGATGTTCTCCCAGACAGTAGCTTGTCTTTTCACTTTTTTGGTAAAGTCTTTTGATGAACATAGTTTTAAATTTTTATGAGGTTCCATTTATTTATTTTGTCTTTTTCGGTTTGTGCTTTTGTTATTGTGTTAATAATCCATTGTTGAAAGCTAGGTCTGACAGCACTGCCCTTGCTTGTTTTTCTAAGAATTTTTTTGGTTTTAGTTTGCATATTTAGGTCCTTAATCCATTCTGAATTTTTTTTGTGTGTATGGTGTGAGGCAAGGATTCTGTTTCGTTCTTCTGCTTGTGGAAATCCCATTTTCCCAGCACTATTTATTTATTTAATGGTATATCTACAGTTTAATAGCCCTTTTTGGTTCTTTTCCATTATGTCTCATTCACTGTTAAATATTTTCATTTCCTTTTTTTTCTTATTTAATATTTCAATGTAGTGTAGCCACAAATGGAAAATGCACAAAACATAAATGTACAATATCAATGGAATATTACAAATCAAATCTCTGTGTAAACACTACTCAGGTCAAGACATAAAACATCACCAGCTCCGTAGAAGCCACCTCTGTTCCTTGCAATGATTGCTTTTTCTTCCTCCCCAGAGGTAACTTCTACCTTAACTTCTGACACCACAGATTAGTTGCCTGTGTTTGAACATTTTATAAGAAGAATCAAACATTTTATATACATACATACACTAAACTTATTACTTATATATATAAATGTATATATTTATATCTAGCTTCTTCTATTCAAAAGTATGGTTGTGAGAGTCATTCGTGTTTTTGTGAATAACTGTATGTAGTTCATTCAGTTTCATTGCTACAGAGAATTTCATTTTATGATTATCTCACAATTTATTAGTTTTGGCTGTTACAAATAATGCTGCTGTGAACATCCTTGAACATGTCTCTGGCCAGCACCGTTTATTGCAGAGACTCTTCTTTCCATATCGAATGGACTTAGCAGCCTTGTCCAAAATCAGTTGACCACAGATGTGTGGGTTTATTTCTGGACTCTCAATTCTATTCCATTGGTCTATGTGTCTACTGTTATACCAGTACCAGGCTGTTTTTTATTACTGTAGCTTTCAGCATTGTTTTAGCTATTTGGGGATTGGTTTTTCTATTTCTGTAAAGAAGGCGTTGGAATTTTTATTTGGATTGCATTAATCTATAGATCACTTTGGGTAGTATTAACATCTTGACAATATTAAGTCTTTCAATCTATGAACCTGGAACATCCTTCCCTTTATTTAAGCCTTCTTTAATCTCTTTCAGCAGTGTTTTATAGTTTTCATTGTATAAGTCCTTCATGTACCTGGTTAGATTTATTACTAGGTATTTCATTCTCTCAGATGCTATTATAAATGGAATTGTTTCTCTAATTTCCCTTTCAGATTTCTCGTCGCTGGTGTATGGAAACCCAACTAATTTTTGTTTGTTGACCTTGCATCCTGCAACTTTGCTTAATTCCTCTATTAGCTCTAGAAGTTTTCTTATGGACTCTTTGAGATTTTCTACATATAGGATCAATTATCTGCGAATAGAAATAATTTTACTTCTTCTTTTCCAATATGGATACCTTTTATTTCTTCTTGTCTTATTGCTCTGGCTAGGATTTCTAACACAATATTGAATAGAAGTGGTGAGAGCCGGCACCCTTGTCTTGTTCCTGATTTCAAGAGGAAAGCTCTCAGGCTGTCTCCATGAAGTATAATTTTAGCTGTTGGCTTCTCATATATGCCCTGAATCGTACTGAGAAATTTCCCTTCTATTCCAATCTTCTTTAGTGTTTTCCTCAAGAAAGGGTATTGGATTTTATCAAATGCTTTTTCTGCATCCATAGAAATGATCATATGGTTCTTTTCCTTTGTTTTATTTATGTGATATATTACATTGATTGATTTTCTAACGTTGAACCATCCCTGATTCTTGGAATAATTCTTGGTCATGGTGTATGACTCTTTTAATATTTTGTTGGCTTCCGTTTGCTAATATTTTGTTGAGGATTTCTGCATCTGTAGTCATAAGATATATTGGCTTGTAGTTTTTTTGTGATGTCTTTGTCTGGTTTGGGTTATGTTTGCTTCATGGAATGAATTATGGAGCATTCCTTCCTTCTCTATCTTTTGGAAGAGTTTGAACAGTATTGGTGTCAATTCTTTAAATATTTGGTAGAACATACATTTCCAGTGAAGCCATCTGGTACAGGACTTTTTTTTTTAATTGGGAGGTTTTTGATCACTGATTCAATCTCTTCACTTGTTATGAGATTGGTGAGACTATTTCCTCTTGAGTTAGTTTGGGTAGGTTGTGTGCTTCTAAGAATTTGTCCACTTCACCTAGGTTATCCAGTTTGTTGGAGTCCTAGTGGTGCAGTGGTTAAGAGCTCAGCTGCTAACCAAAAGATCTGCAGTTCAAATCCACCAGCTGCTCCTTGGTAACCCTGTGGGGCAGTTCTACTCCCTCCTATCGGGTTGCTATGAGTTGACATTGACTTGATGGCAACAGGTTTTTTGGTATCCAATTTGTTGCCATACAGTTGTTCATAATATTCTGTCATAATTCTCTTTATTTCTGTTGGGTCAGTTGTAATCTTGCCTCTTTCATTTTTTATTTTGGTTATTTGCATCTTTTCTTTCCTTTGTAAGGGATCCCTTCTTTTTAAAGCTAGCTTCTGTTGTTCCTCAGATGTGAGGGCCAGGGAAGGAGAACTGGAATTCACAGATTATTCCAAGAACTCCAGCCTCCTCCTTTTCCAGCAAACTTTTCCATAATAGGATTAATAGGGAGTAAAGGAGCCTGGTCTTGGTCTTTTTACTTTCCCCACTTGCCTTCTGAATGAAAGGAAGCAGGTAGAGACACGGCCAACAACAAAAGATGAGACATCGATGATATAAATCTGATTCCCCCACTGGCTGTGCTTCAGCATCACTTGGAGAGCTGCTTAGGCCTCAACTTCAGATATTTCAATTTAATTTGTCTGGGGTGGGGGTACCAGTCATCAGTATGTTTTAAATTCTCCTCAGGTAATTCTAATACGTAGCCATGAATGACAGCCACTGGTCCAGATGATCTTCAAAGTGGATATAGACACTTTAGAAGCCACTGAGCTACCTCATTTTAGTAAGCTAAGTGATCACCTAGTAATAATTGTCTAAGAACAGTGTTAATGGTGGTCAAATCTACATACACCCTCTGGAATATCTGGGGTACTAGAACAGGTTTGAATGATGGCCCCTAGCTATTCTGCGATAAGTGGGGAAGGGAGTTTGGACATATCTGCATTACAAGTCTTGAACAGAGAGAAGATCAAGTGTGCCCCACCTCTGTAAACTGGGACATGAGCATTTGGAAAGAGTCAGAGGCCATTTCCCGGCTACCTTTTGCCATATTATCAGTTCATGAACGGAAAGCAGGGATGGGAAACAGAGCATAGTGTCATTCAAATGCCTTCCTGGAAATTCATCCGGGTTCCTCACTAGAGGGACCTAGAAGAGCTGAGATGACTGGAGTTAATACAGCACTGCAGAAAAGGCTAGGTTCTGGGTCAGACTACTTGAGTTTGCATCATGGTTCCATTCTTTATGAGCTTTGTGAGCTTGAGTAAATTACTTAATCTCTCTGTACTTCCATTTAGATAGAAGGCTACTCTGAGGATTAAATGAGTTCATGTATTTAAAGTTTGGGCTGTGTATGTGGGGGCGGGGGTGGATAGTTCTCCAGCTGAAGCAAGACCCAGCCCCAGCAGCAGAGAGGAGTCCCTTGGCAGTGGGGTTGCAGCAGGGCACAGAGACCTTGGATGGCAGTGATGCAACAGCATCATTTACTGACAGCAAAAATATCCTGAAAAGCATTATTAGCCCTATTTGTGGATGAGAAAACTGAGGCTCAGAAAGATGAAGTGGCTTATTTCAAGTCTCACAGATGACTAGCGAGCCGGAGTTCACTAGGCTCTGATACAATGGCTCACTCCTTACACCGGCTCACCCTTGGGTCCACTTTATAGGCAAGCAAAGCTACAGATCTAAATGAGAATGGGCATCAGTCCAGCCTTTTTTATTCTTATTTTCCATGGGAAAGGTCTAGGGGTAACTGTTAGGAACTTTTTACAACAAGAGAGATAACGTATTATCTTACTTCTCTATCTAACATTTATGGTTAACATTATGAACACCAACAAAGACGAACTCGGTCTTCTAGAGTATTATTGCAATTAAGTATGAATCTGGAGTGAACTTTTTACTTCTCATGCTTTTATTTTTTATAGAAACTGCTCAAACCTTGCAAATTTGGTTTCTGGTAAGCCAGGACATGAGACAGGACAATGTAGTTTATATGAGGGAACCCCTCCTAATAAGCATTGCGGAGTGATGGCTGGGAGTGCAGAGACCTAAAATTCACTATTATCTTGAGAAAAGCATTTCAGCCCTCTGGGCCTCAGTTTCCTAATCTATAAAGTCAGATATGTAAGGTCCATCTAACATAAGAGCCTATATATAGTACTGCAATCTGAAGAGAAAGATCTCTGGATGGATTCCTTTAACATGGACTATGTTACCTCAGAATACTGCTTACTTTATGTTTTCAATTGCCTGAAATGATAGTAGTTAGCTGTAAGGTTAGAGGAAACCCAAGTTAGCAGTGCTCATGCTTTCTGGGAGTGACACAATCAATACCATCTGGTACAGCTGGTACCATCAGTATTCTAGAAAGGCCTTTCTGGCCTCTTGGGTCTGTCTCTCGGCAGATGTCACCTAACTTGGGAGAAAAATGCTGTTCCCTTTCTTCCAAAGCCTTTCAGAGGCCTGTACAGGTGATTCCCAAATGCTAGGTGCTGCTGAAGGTTTGGGCAAGAAACTCAATCCTGGAATAGACAACTGGTCAGAAGTCAGAAGAGTGAGTATTATACTAATAAGTCTTCTCCAAAGATGATCAAAACTTTTTGTGAGAGGACTCGGTAGCTACACCTGTAGGACTAGAAATGAAGTGAAGCCACTGTTGATGAGGCTGATGCTAGTAGACCGTAAGGTGAAGTGGCAATCTCAGATAGAGGGTCAGCCCAATCAGGGGAGGAAAACATGCAGACTAGGTTGCCTTTTCCAGGCTCAATATGCTATATGACAAAGACTTAGAGTGAGCCTTGTCACATTCAATCCACTAGCTTTGACATATCAATATGATAATTGACTCAAGGTAGCCTTTTCAAATTGCTTAAATTATTAAAAATGTATTCCATATAGCAAAGGATTATCCTATATAAAATTCTCCCATCTATCTAGATACAGAAATCATTTATCTAGACTAAGTTTTTCTATTAATACACAGCCAGCCTCACTCCCTCCAAGCAAGTATTTCTTTAGGTAGGGGTAAGAGACCACTGTGCCTTACTCTAGGTGAACGCCTCTGATGACCCGTCAGTCCCCATGTAAGTGTGGATTCCTCTCTCTCCCCACGCTGCCCACACCACTGCTGTACCTTGGACCTAGTGTGAAGACTTTCACCATAGCTAAGTCCAGAGCACCCAGCCAGAGGCTCCAACTTCAAACACAAACTTCTGCACCAGGGGCAAGTGCCCACAAGTGAAGAACCAGAGTTCTTATCCTCTACAGTAGGGAACATGCTTTCTGTGGTTGGTTTCCCAAGGGGTGTTGGTATTCGCACTCTTGCTATGATTGGCCATTTGCAAATCAGTGAACCCCAATATGTCAGTCGTCCCTATGGCAAGTGTATATTCTGGCTCTGCTACCCCACCTACCTGGCTATATAGTTTTACAGATATGAAAATTTGTCAACTTCAATATTTGGTTCTGGTAAGTTATGGTGGCCCTTATTCAAGTGTAGGCAGCTTCTATGTGTTGTTATTGATCATCTATGGCCAGAACTGGGTCTTAAAGTCATAATTTATGTATGTATACACTCCTCACTATAACACCAGTGAGGGGAAGGAGAGTTAACATTTATTGGATCCTTATTGTGTATCTGACAGAGCCTTACACACACAACCTCATATATACTCAACTACCGTGTGAGATAAATAATACAACTCTCATTTTATAGATGATGGACTAAGGTTCAGAGAGGTTGAATAATTTGCTCAAGGTTACAGGACTGAGATTTGAACCCAGATCATCTTTCCTCCTCATCTTCGACAGCTGCCCCAACCATTTACTGCTCCATTACTCTCTCCCTTTCTAATACGACCCTCTCAACCACCACCTCTAATTTTCTGAACTGCAATTTTAGGTACTTCATTAATTGCATTCTACTCAGAAAAGGCATTTAAAAAGTGGTGGTGGTGGCGGGGGGAAGAGTCTCTCTTAATCAGTAAGAAAGCATGTTAAGCTGTCACTATAAGAAAAATAAACACATTTTAAATGGAAGCTTGCTCATCTTTTATATACAGCTTTATTTGCAATTTGCTGGACTCACTTGGAACAATTAACTGGTATACATGTTGCTTCTGGGAAGAGCATTTGGCTCTGGGTGTTCTTTTCCCCAGGAGCCGGTAGACTGGTGACTGGGGCCTGGGCCCATGGAAGGCACGCTCACACCCAGTGCTGTCCCGCGCTGAGGGCTGTGCTGAAAGTTCTCAAAGCTCTGTGAGTCCCCCTTACGGCCAGAAGGAGCGACCCTGCTTCAGCTTCATGGCCAGCCTCCCGCAGGTGTCTGCTCAGCTCCTCTGCATCCCAACGCCCTTGCTGCAGGCTGGCCAAGAGGTGGTCAACAATACGAGGATAAAAGGGGGTGGAGATACACTTCGCCAACAGTTTGGCATCCAGGAGCAGGGAAAGAAGTTCTTGATCACAATTTGAATCATCCACCTTCGAGAAATAAGACAGGCAAAACGTGAGAGGGGCCTTTCGTTAGTCCTTCTTACACCAGACTCATTACACTCTATTGGTTTGTTATGCACTGCTTTTTTGCCTTCACCATCACAGATACCTTTACTTGGGTTTAACAGCGTCTGTTCCAAAAAGCGTGTGTAGGACAGGAACGTCTCTGAGATTACAGACGTGGGATGACACTGTTTCCTTCTAGCATAAGACATAGCCATGTTTCTTGAATCACTGCTACAACTACCATATTTAAGTGCCAGAAATTGTGCAAACATTGTACATATATCACTTCACTGAGTCTTTCCAATTCAACCCAATGAAGTCAGCTCTTTTACCTCTCTGTTTTACAGATTGGGAAACTGAAGTCTAAGAACTTTGTTTAACATCACAGTAAACAGTAGAGCCAGAATCGGAATTTAGAAGAGTCTGATTTAAAGTCTGTGCTCTTGACAATCACATTTACCATTTCATTTGTACTTTTACAATGATCCATATTCTTTAACCCAAAATCTCTCCCATATGAAGATCCACATCAAAAAATTCTCTTCAGAACAGGAAAAATTTTTCTTCTATTCCCTTGAGAAAATAATATGTCCCTCAACACCAATGATATAAACTGGATAATCAACAGTAGGTTTTTAAGCTGTTCTCATTTTAGCCTCCAGAAGCTCAGTATCAAGCTTACTCTTAAAAAAAAAAAAAAGTCTTTATAGGCAATTTGAGCTTGCATATTCTTTGTACCATCTCCCTCTAATCTTATCTTCTTAATCTATGTAAATTTTCCATGGCTCTTAATTTACATTTTTCTATTTTATATTATTGTCTATATTCTTATAAGCAATCAACACTAATCATATATCAAAATTCAGAGCTTCCCCTTTACATTGGGGTGTCATAAAACAGCTTTATGACAGGTTCTTACTGTCACTGTGTCCTTTTAATAATTTTAGTTGTAGGAACCTCAGAAATAATGTGGCATTTCAAAGCCAATTAACTGATGTTTAGACCAACAATTGTACACAATGTGCTCTTCTTGCAGGTGCTGTGACAAGGAAGAAAGCCTATTGCAGTGAGAAGGTCAACTGTGTCTGAATTAAAATCAATGTGCTCTAAATTAAAACACAAAGAAGTTATTAGAATAAAAGTGACTGCCCAGTATCAGATAGCTTCTATCTTTCCTACAGTCTACGTATCCTTTAAAATCCAGCATGAGCATCAGATGCCATCTCCTAGGTGACATTTTCTTTAACTTTGTTGACTAAGCACGTTACTCCTTCCTCCATATTCTCAAGACATTCCCTCCATATTCTTCTGTTGTATTATAGTAATTTGTATGTCTGTCTCTCCTGCCAGACTGGGAGGTTCTGAGGGCACAGAGGTTTTGCCATCTTTCTATTTCAGCATCCAGTTTAATCAACATTGGTTGAATGGCTGAATGAATCTGCATTATGAAACTGTATCACATTTTTGTAAACTGCACAAGTACAAGTACATGATAAAGACTCTGCTCTACAGAGAATCCAAATAGTGCTAGGCCCTAGACCTGCAGTGTGTCTTGAAAATCCCCAGCATCTTTTCTTCGGCTTTTTATTGCATGTGCACTCATACACACAGCTCACCATTGACTCAGGAAGACACTTAGGTTGAACTCAAGTTAGTGTTTTTGTTTTGTTTTTAGAGGCTAGACAGTAGGGAAAGCAACTGACTAGCTTTTCTGCTAAAAGGGGCAGAAGAACTTTTAATACTCCTCCCACTGGGGGTTCTTATGAGTTCTGCATGTCTTTTTTCCATCTGTCTTCATCCTTTCTCTTTTGCTCCAGAGCAAGTTAGCAAGAATCTTAGCTCCGCAGAGATCCTGCTCACACCATAATTGCACCTACCATGTACTGGGTACCTTCCACATGCCAGATCCTAACTAGGCACTTTGTCTCTAAGCCTTAGACATCCCTGGAAGACAGTTACACCCTCATTTTATAGCTAAAGAAACTGAGGTTCAATGAGGTTGTCTAAGTCATCTGGTGCTGCTCTAACAGAAATACCACAAGTGGATGGCTTTCACAAAGAGAAATTTATTTTCTCATAGTCTAGTACGCTAGAAGTCCAAATTCAGGGCATCGGCTCTAGGGGAAAGCTTTCTCTCTCTGCCGGCTCTGGAGGAAGGTCCTCATCATCATCAGTCTTCCCCCGCCTAGGAGCTTCTCTGCACAGGAACCTCAGGTCCAAAGGATGCACTCTGTTCCCGGTGCTTCTTTCTTGGTGGTCCCCAATTATCTGCTTGCTTCCCTTTCCTTTTATCTCTTGAGAGATTAAAGGTGGTGCAGGCCACACCCCAGGGAAACTCCCTTTACATTGGATCAGGGATGTGATCTGGATAAGGGTGGTGTTACAATCCCACCCTAATCTTCTTTAACATAAAATTACAATCACAAAATGGAGGCCAACCACACAATTCTGGGAACCATGGCCCAGCCAAATTGATACACACATTTTTTGGGGGACATAATTCAAACCATGACAGAGGTCAAAGTCCTGTGTCCAATGCCATACAGCCGCTAAATGGCGGAGCTGGAGTAGGAGCCCACATGTCTCCAACTGGTTTACTTGTTTGTTCCCCTCCCAGAACATAAATTGTTCCAGAGCAGAGAGCTTATCTTCTTTATTCGCTTCCACATTTCCCGTGCCCACATAGTGTTGGCCATGTACTAGGAGCTCAGCCAGACTTGTGCAATGAGCACGTGAATGAGTGAATCACACCAAAGCCAGCATTCTTTCACCGTACCCTGCTGCCTCCACACACGCACATATACTCACAGTCAGGGCATGTGCACATACACATACCAGTTCCTGTGCGTGCTGTTATTTTGGTTCATCCTTAAAAATAAAGAATCCCTCCACCTACCCCTCCAGGAGGGAATAGAGTGTATGCCAGGATGCTACAGGCAAATGTTTGATACCATATACAGATAAAAGGCTCAGGATCCAAACACTGCAGGGCAATACTTTCTTTGTTGCCCTGAGTAAGTCTTCAAGGGGAGGACACCTTTATTATTCTTTCTGTTTACTCACTGACCCTCCCTGTGGGGCCTGAAAGACTCCTAGAAAGGGAGAGATGGATTTTTCCAGCTCAAGGAAGAGACGGGTTTTGTCAGCACCTGTAGCTGCTGCTCCTCTTACTCCCCTTTCATGTCTGTGTCTCTCTCTGGTCCAAGGGCATCTGTAAAATCAGTTTCTGGCTGGATATGCCCAGCTTCTCAGATATCTGCCCATGTCCTGGCAGGATGACAGTTAAGCATGGACGAGCAGGGACAGGGGTAAGGGAAAGGGCAGTGTAAGCTATCTACTCTCCAAAAGCTATTTATTACCTGGTTGAGAAAGCCTAAGGCTGAAGTCATGGAAACTAAGTATGTCTCTCCTTTGGCTCTGGTCTCTCTCAAAGGTTCCCTAAAGAAAGGTAGCAGCAGAGATTGCTGAGTTTGTGCAGTGGCCAGGGAAATGTCTGAGGGAAATTTCGGTTTAGCTTCTTGTAATCAATTACTAGAAACTAGAGGAGAGCTGACTTCATTTCTTTTCTCTGACTTTCTAACTGGTTCTGGCTCTCTGCAAGAGGAAAAGACAGCTAAAGTAAGCTTTACAACTGTCATTTGCAAGGAAAATACTGCAGTCAATTATTCTGTGCATATTTGGGACAGACTATGGAATGAAAGAATACAGAGAGCAAAGAGATGGCCTTTATAATGAAGTGCATTTTAAAGAAGAAGAACCTGAGGGTCAGAGAAGAAATGAATTGCTCAAGGTCCGAGAGCCGAGACTGCTCTTCTCCACACACCATGCCGCCTGTGTCAGAGGCACCAAGGCCAGACTAAGTTTCACTACCTGGTCTCATCTCCTTTCCTCAGTACCCAGAGTGCCTGGCATCCCAAAGCATTTTCAGGCCCTTTAGCATTATCACCACATCACTGAGGTGCTAGGTTAATTTGTTAAGCTACAATTTGTCTTCATTTCTCTTGTTTTTGGCTAAGATTCTAACTTTAGGCACTCAAAATCTGGTACTATCTGCCATAGAAGCCTGCTACTGTCTTACCACCCATTACTCATTGTAACCTACTTTGTTTTTCTTTTTCAAAAGAAAAAAGTAGAAACAGTTTTTAAAAAGAAAAAAAATCCACTTGATCACTATAAGAAAATTACTGTCCTCTCCTCTCCCTTGATTGTCCATATTTTTTTCAAAATCATATAGTACAAACCAATTTGTACTCTACTTTTTCTCATTATATATAAAATTAAAAAACATTTTTATATAGTTTTTACTCTTAAAATTTTTAATGTCTGCAAAATAGTCTATTGAGGGGATGTAACAAGTTATTTAACTTCTCGTGCTAAAATATTTCAGCTGCTTTTAATTGTTTGCTATTATTGAAACACTACAATAAACATGCTTTTAAGCACATACTTTTGTTCTTACTTGAATTATTTTCTTAGGATAAATTACTAAGAGAAGTATTACTGGGTCAAAGTATCTGAAACTTTTTTTGGCGTCTGAATATGAATGCAAATTATAAATTTATAATAATTTCAAACTGTACCAGTTTACATGGTGATATGAGTGCAGGGATATGAATATGTCAGTTTCACCATGAAATTCTCAGCTGTGGGTATTATTATTTTAGAAAAAAAATCATTTGCTAATTTAGGAGATATGTAATGGTACCTCAATGCTGCTTTAATTTCAATTTCTTTATGGGCAAAGACGGTTATTTTTTCATATGTTTCTTATTTTTATTTTTTTGTGTATGTGTGAGAAAGATCAAATCCATCGCTCTTTTACTAGAGTTGTGACATCTTTCTTTTACATATGAATGAGCTCTTTGTATACTTTAAACATATACCCTTATTTTAGTTACACTGAGGATGTGAATCTGCCATTTGCAATTCTGTTTTGGTTATTTTTGTTGTATAGAAGGTTTACGTTTTTATATTGTCAAACCTGCAGATCTGTTCAATTGTTATCTGTTGTATTGCTTCAAACCTTAGAAGTTATAATTTCCATAGGATTTCATACATATTCTTTTTTATTTTCTTACTTTAAAAATATTTCATTCTATAATTCATCAGGAATTTACTTTGGTACATGGTCCGTGGAAAATCACACATCCCTGATATTAGAATGACTGGTGCTTTAAGTGCTTAAGAAAGGGAATATATTCTGTTATTTTTGGACTCAGCTGGATGTTTGAAATAAATATGAGACAAGTCCAGGAGGATTAGTTGATTTAATTCTCTTAAATCGAATAACTCTGAGTTAGAGTGAGAGGCAATCTGGTGTTATAAAAAGATGACAGGGCCAGAGACCAATTTCCAACCCTGCTCCCTTTGCTACACAGCTGTGTCCTTGTTAAGGACAATCTCTCTGAGCCCCACCTTCCACATCTAAAATGCAGACTATCTGTAAGCATTGAAGAGAATCTATGCTTTTAAATGTTCAACAAATAGCTGAAATTATTAGTCAAACAAATAGAGAATACAAGATTTTCTAGAAAGTAAAGGGTTTACACATACCATCAAATGATGAAAAGGCTTGCCATCTCTGTCAGTGATTATTTATTTTTTTTGTTAGTGATTAATTTTTGAGGATAAATGAAACCCTGCAGATCTTGGGAAAGAAATCTACTAAAACACAAAGCACTACTGTCTTCCAAGCCATTAAAATGTTATCTGCTTTATTCATGTTTCAACAATAGGTAATGAACCTCCTCTGAATTAAATCTTTGATTTTATGGATCTATACCAAGCTAAGAGTAATTACAGTAATGAGGTAGCTAAAATTCCAGTAGCAGAATGTATGCAAGGCCTCATTTCAATTACTTTAAAGAAGATTGTTTAGTATTACTTCACTGTTTACTTCAGGGAAGGATAATTTGTCTTATTTTTACATACACTATTACTAATGAAAGTAATTAAAAATATTAACTACAAGGGAAGAAAAATAAAAAGGGCAACACAAACATACTTGGAAAAATAAAAATGCCTGCAGATAGTTTTTTCCTCCTACTTTTATTTGAATGATATTCACATTCCATTTTCTTAGCATACCCATCAGTTCCATTCCTGGCATGGAAATTAATAGTACTCATCTTCTGAAACCAAAATTAAGACAAATCATCTAACTTATGATCTAGCAATGGAAGGGAATCTGAAAATCCAAGCTCAATCACCTCCACACTTTGTACCTTTACACTTTGTACCTCTTCCCTTCCTACTTTAATTCTTTATGCTAATATTTCATATGTCAACCTTTCCAAGAGATAATTCCTTAAAACACAGATGTCTTAGCTATCTAGTGTTTCTATAACAGAAATACCACAAGTGGATGGCTTTAACAAACAGAAATTTATTTTCTCAGTTTAGCAGGTGAGAGATCTAGTTGAGAACACCGGCTCTATGCGGAGGCTTTCTCTCTCTGTCAGCTCTGGAGGAAGGTCCTTGTCTCTTCAGCTACTGCTTCCTGGTTCCTTGGAAATCTCCATGTGTCTTCACATCTGTCTTACCCATTTCTCCTCTGCTTGCTTGTTTAATCTCTTTTATATCTGAAAAGAGATTGACTCAAAATACACCCTATACTAATCCTGTCTCGTTAACATAACAGACACCTTATTGACAAATGGAATTATAATCACAGGCATAGAAATTAAGATTTGCAATACATACTTTTGGAGGACATAACTCAATCCATAACATTCCACCCTTTGGCCCCCAAAATTCATGTCCTTGCACATGCAAAACACATTCGCCCCATTACATCACCCCCAAAATCTTAATTCAACTTCAAGTCCAAAATCTCATCTTCTGAATATCCAAATCAAATATGGGTGAGACTTTAGGTGCATTTCATCCTGGGGCAAAATTCCTCTTCATCTGTGAACTTGTGAAATCTAGAATACTAATTACCGGTATCCAAACTACAATGGTAGAACAGACAAAGGTACACATTTCCATTACAAATGGGAGAAACTGGAGGGATAACAGGCACCAAGCAAGTCCAAAACTCAGCAGAAAAAATTACATTAGCTCTTAAGGTTTGAAAATAATCCTCTCTTCTCTGAGACCATCAAGGCAATGGCCCCACCCTCCAAACTCTGTGTGTTGGCCACACCCTCTGGATTCTGGGTGGAGTCTCCCTTGGCCCTGGGATTCAGCTCTGACTTCCAGGCCCTCCAGGATGGCAACTGTGCTCCCTCAAGTTTAGGCGGCCCTATTTTCATAGGCCACCTGAGTGATGACCCCACCCTCTTTTTCCCAGTAGGCCCTGTTCTTCTGCCCCTTGGGCATGGCAGCCCAGCCCCTCAGCTTTGGGTGGTGGCCCCATCCCCTTGGCACACCCTAATGGCAGTCCCACACTCCAGAACTGAGCTGGTGAAGATCTGACTCTCTGAAACCTAGGAAGCTGTGGCCCCACCCTTTGAGATCCAGGAGACCATGGTCCCACCCTTTGAAACCAAGAAGGCTCTGCTTTTCACGTTCCTTCCAACAGTTCTGCTGATCTCCAAGCTGCTCCAGGGATGATCGTTTTCTTGGAGGACAAAGATGTAGTTTCTTTGGCCTGTTTCCTGCCTACAGAATTACAAAAGGCAGACAGTGTTCTTTCCTTTTGTTCTTTCTCTGTCCCCTTCAGTCTAAGCAGATAGGTTTTTCTGCTGTGGTAGTTGTTAGATCCATCAGTCACAGGCTTAATCTCTTTAACAAAAGATTGTGTAGCCACATCCTTGGTGAACATTCTAGGTCATGTGTCCTTAGTTTGTACAACAGAATTTTCCAAATCTTTAGGTTCTGTTTCATTTTTAAATCCATCTCTTTCCTCTTGCATTTTAGTATAAGTGGCAAGGAGAAACCATGCAGTCCCTTTAAGATCTTGCTTAGAAATCTCATCTTCCGGATATCCAAGTTCATCACTTACACATTCTACCTTCCACTAAACATTTGAACATAATTCAGACAAGTTCTTTGCCACTGCATAAAAAGTATTGCCCTTCCTCCACTGTCCAATCACATGTTCATCATTTTCTTTTAAAGCTTCAACAAAGCACATTTAACTCCATATTTCTAGCAACATTCTGTTGCTGGTGCCATATGTATTCTCTAAGGCAATAGAGACTTTCTCTGTAGTTCTCTTCACTTCCTTCTGAGCTCTCACCAGAACTGCCTTTGACATCCATAATTCTACCAATGGTCTGTTCAAGGCAATCTAGGCTTTTACTATTAGGCACCTTAAAATTCTTCCAGTCTCTATCCATTACCCAATTCCAAAAGTGCTTCCACAATTTAGGTATCTGTTGGAGTAGGACCCCACTCTTCCAGTACCAAATTCTGTCTTAGTTATCTAGTGCTACTATAACAGAAATAGCATAAGTGGATGACTTTAACAAACAGAAATTTATTTTCTCGGTTTAGGAGTCTAAAACTCCAAACTGAGAGCACTGGCTCTAGGGGAAGGCTTTCTCTCTCTGTTGGCTCTGAAGGAGGGTCTCTGTCTCTTCAGCTTCTGCTTCCTGGTTCCTTAAAGATCTCCATGTGTCTTGGCACTTATTTTACCCCATCTCTCTTCTGCTTGCTTGTTTAATTTCTTTTATATCTCAAAAGAGACTGACTCAAGATACACCCTACACTAATCCTGCCTCATTAATATAACAAAGACAATCCATTCCCAAATAAGATTATAACCACAGACGTAGAGGTTAGGACTTACAACACATATTTTGGGGGGATATAATTCAATTCATAATAACAGAGTTGATATTTTATCTCTTCTTCACAAACATCCTACACATTCCTTAGTCCCACACATAGTACCAGGCTGTGCACAACAGGTGTTTGTTTAACATGTCTCTTCCTACTACATAAGTCAAATAACCATCAATGCTGTTTAGAAATCAAATAGGTTAACCTGTAGCAGTGAGCTGTCTGTCACTAGAAGCGTTCGAGCTAAGACTGCTGTGAGAGATGATTCTGTAGAGCTTCATTCATCAAGAAGACTGACCAGAGGCTGGGGATGAATGACAATGGGTGAAACTGAAGTATCTTAGCATGTTCAGATTAAAATGATATTTAGAAGTTAGTAGGTATGCTCAAAATTCTGAGAAAAGAGCCTGCTACCAAGAGAGCAAAAGAACAGTGACTATAAAAATAGGTAAAAAGGAAGATTAAAAAAAGCAGTTTAATTCCAACTGTCATCTGTAAAATATTTGTTTTTTTGCATTGACTGGATCACTTAAGCCTAACAAAGGTTAGATATACTTAGAAGAAAACCATTATGTTTAACACTAAGGAAGGACTGGCAGACACCAGACAAGGTTGTTAGGACCCCAACCCAATCTCCATGTTACCATGGCATTTCAAGGAATAACAGAAAGTGTGTAAGCCTAATTTCAACACGAGAAAGCAACACTGAGGAATTACACCAGGGTAATCAAACAGGCTAAAGCAAGTGGAAACCTGGATAGACTTAAAAAGGGAATGAAGAAAGGAAGATTTTCTTGGTTTTGAACAAATGCATTAAGCTAAGCAAGCTTTCCGAGAATCTTTAAGATTCTCCCTCCAACTTGGACACTGGTCAGTATAAATAGAGTTGGTAGGTTCCAGTATCTTCATAACAAGATTAAAGGGGATAATTATCACCTTTATTAAACATGTGAAGGACTATCATGTGGAAGAAGGATCTTACTAATGCTGAGCAACTCCAAAGGGCAGAACAAAGATTAACATGTTAAAGATAAAAGTGAAAAGTTTAAAATTTTGTGCCTCAAAGGATATCACTGAGAAAGCAAAAAGATAATCCACAGAATAAGTGAAAATATTTGCAAGTTATATATCTGATAACCAGTTGCAGTTGAGGCGATTCCTATTGATGATCTCACGAGTCTCAGAGTAGAACTGTGCTTCATACGGTTTTCAAAGGCAGATTTTTTGGAAGCAGATTTCCAGGCCTTTTTTCCGAGGTGCCTCTGGGTGGACTCGAACCTCTAACCTTTCAGTTAGCAGTCAAGCACATAACTGTTTACACCACCCAAGGACTGCATACATTTTATAAGGGTCTACTATCTAGAATATATAAAAAATTCTTACAACTTAACAACAGAAATACAACCCAATTTTTTAAAAATGGACAAAAGAAATAAATATTTGTCCAAAAAGATAGACAGATGTCCAATAAGCACATGAAAAGATGCTCAACATCATTAGTTACCAGGAAAATGCAAATCAAAACCACAATAAGATACCACTTCACACCCACTAGGATGGTTAGAATAAAAAAGTGAGATAACAGTAAGTATTGACAAAGATGTGGAGAAATTGGAACTCTCATACACTGCTAGTGGGAATTTTAAATGGTGTAGCTGCTTTGG
The DNA here is from genome assembly GCF_000243295.1 of Trichechus manatus latirostris. NCBI lineage: Eukaryota > Metazoa > Chordata > Mammalia > Sirenia > Trichechidae > Trichechus > Trichechus manatus. The sequence continues at coordinate 2,719,416 of NW_004443959.1, read as the reverse complement.
AAAACAGTCTGACAGTTCTTCAAATGATTAAACATACAGTTAACAACCCAGAAATTCCACTCTTAGATATACAACCAAGAGAAATAAAAATATATGTTCACACAAAATGAATGTTCATATTAGATTAATAATAGCCGAAAGATGGAAACAACCCAACAAGAATAAACAAAATTTAGTATATCCACACAATGGAATGCTATTCAGTTATGAAATGGAATAAAGTAATGAAACATGCTACAACTAGCAGGAACCCTGAAAACATTAGGCTAAGTGAAAGAAGCCAGTCACAAAAGTCCCCATATTATACGATTCCACTCGTTTGAAAGGGATAGGAATAGAACAGGGAAATCTATACAATCAGAGAGTAGATTCATTGTTGGGGATGAGGTAGAGAGATAGGAGGGTGATCTCTAAAAGGTACAGGAATTCTTTTTGAAATAATAAAAATGTTCTAAAATTGTGGTAATGGTTAGACATATCTGTGAATACACTAAAAACCACTGAATTGTATACTTTAAATGGATGAGTTGCATGGCATGTAAATTATTTCTCAATAAAGCTGTTTAAAAAAAGATAAAGGAAAGTTAACTTCATTGAAGGTGCACTCTTACCACAAGATCTATCAAAAAATGGCACACAGCACCCAAGGAGGTGGCAAGTTCTCCACTCCAAGCAGTGTTCTACCAGATCCTAGGTAACTTAAACCAAAAACCAAAGCCATTGCCATTGAGTTGATTCTGATTCATAGCAACTCTATGACTATGACTGGGTAACTCAACAGGCTTAAAAAAGGTAGGTTGTTAGACTAGCTCTGGTCTTTTGCTAGTGCTAATATCATATGGTTCAAGATGCTTTCAGTAATTTAATTTCTCTGTACAGATAACCCTTTTTCAATATTCTAGAAGTCTTCCTAATTATATTAGAAATATGGTTGAGTATGGACTTTGAAAGCTAGACCTGGGGTTTAAATTTCAGCTCTGGCTGCTTACTAACTGTATGACCTCTGAGTTTCAGTGCTTTCATCTGTGAAACCAAGATTATATCTTCTCCCAGGAATATTAAGGAGATAAAATGAGAAAGTTCCTATTATAATGCTTGGCAAAGGGTGGTAATTGAAAGACAGTAGTTATTATTAGCATCAGGGTGAAAGCCCTAATTAGGTGCTAAAGGTCTTAAAGACTTCTCTTCTAAGGCCATGAATTACTCCTTTAATAGGTACTGTAGCTCAGGACTTCTCCTGGGACATGGGGGTGGAAGCATGGAGCAGTACAAAAGAGAGGCAAGCAATGGAGAGCAACAGCCACCACACACCTGGAATCATGAAACCAGAAAATTTTCAATTTGGTAAAACAATTCAAGAGACTTCCACCTAAATAGCAAATATTCGAGAGATGTGATTCAAACACACCGGCCGGAGTATCCTTCTTGGAGAGAATAAGGTTTTGAAGGTGAGTTCTAAATCTCACTGAGGCTGATGGAGAAGGTAATCTAGCAGTCTGTGTTGTAAAAGGGTTTTAACTAATCATCAACAATATAATCTCAAAGAACTTCCTACTTACTGGTCCAGGAAAGAGGTTGTTGACCATTCATAAAAGGTTACATGCTAAACACCAGAGGTTTGCAATTTCAGAAAAGCTTAGAGAAAGAAAGGAGTACTGCTACTGGAGGAAAAGCCTGTACAATCTCTGGCATCACCGATAAAGCTGTCAGTATCTTATAACAAACAGTGAAATAATACATGCTATCAGCAAGCAAGTGGGGGTGTTTTTCCCCTTGGATTTGCACACTGTGCAGGAGCTACTGCCTCTCAGAGGAGTCCCTTGGCCAGATTTTTTTGTTTTTTAATGCCAACAGGAACTCCCATCAACAACCAATATGGGGAAAACATGAAGTTATTGACAGGTTCCTACTAATGGATAGAGAATAGCAAAATAAAATTTAAAAAGAAAGCAAAAGTTTTCTGTTTTTCCCTGGAATACCGAGTATGTTTAAAAATAGCTAGACATTTGTCCTGCAAAAATACCTACCAAAACTCTTCTTTAGAAAGTGTAACAGGACTGTATAATGTTGGGAGAGCAATGATAAATTACAGTAATTTCTTATTTCAGAATAATAGGGATTTAAATTTTATAAGTATTTTCATATCTATCATATCTTTTGATAACCCCAGCAGCCAGGACTCTGCCATTAATTTGCTGTGTTCTTTTGGGAAAGGAGCTTCTTGGGACTCACTTCCTCATACGTAAAAACAGTGATAATGGCTGCCTTTCCTACCCCTCTGGGAGCTCTTCTTGCCCTTTTTATAGTTAACATTTTTATTGACACATACAGAAGAGTGCATAATTCATAAGTGTAGAGTATGGTGGATTTTACAAAGTGAACACACCAGGTAACCCCTACCCATATCAGAAATTAGAACGTTACTAGAATTCCGGAAACTCTTCCTCTGCCATCCTTGTCCAGTCACTGCTCCCCTCTCCTCTGCAAAGATAACCACCACTAAACTTAACATAGTAGGTGAGGATTACTTTATCCTGTTCTTAACTTTTATATAAATTGAATCATATAGTATGTACTCTCTTTTGAAAAAACATTTATTGAGATATAATGCACATACCATAAAATTCATTCATATAAGTGCACAATAGTAGTTTTTAGTATAAATATATACTACCATATATTTATGCAACCATTATCACTATCTAAGTTTAGAATATTTTCATCATCCCAAAAAATGTCCATCAGTCATTAGCAGTCACTTCATATTCTCCCCCAACTCCCAGTGCTAAGCAACAACTAATCTCTTTGTCCCTATAGATTTACTTTCTGGACATTTATATAAATGGAATAACAGAAGTGGTCTTTTGTGAATGGTTTCTTCCACTTAGCATAATGTTTTCAAGGTCTATCCATGTTGTACCATGAATACTTCATTACTTTTAATTGCCAAATAATATTCCATTGTATGGATATCCATAATTTATTTATCCATTCATTAATTGATGGATATTTGGGTTGTGTCTACTTTTTGGATAATATGAACAATGCTGCTATGAACCTTCAAATACAGATTTTTGTGTGGACATAAACATTTTCATTTCTCTTTGAAACATACCTAGCAGTGGAATTGCTGGGTCATAGGGCAACTCTCCACCACTTGTCTGTCAGTTTGTCATACTGTGGTGTCTTAGTCATCTAATGCTGCTATAACATAAATACCGTAAGTGGATGGCTTCAACAAAAAGAAATTTATTTCTTCATAGTAAAGTAGGCTTAAAGTACAAATTCAGGGTGTCAGCTCCACGGGAAGGCGTTCTCTCTCTGTCGGCCTTCTCATCAATGTTCCCCTGGACTAGGAGCTTCTCTGCGCAGGGAACCCAGGTCCAAAGGACGTGTGCTCTAGTCCCAGCACTGCTTTCTTGATGATATGAGGTCCCCCTGTCTCTCTGCTCACTTCTCTCTTTTATATCTCAAGAGATTGCCTCAAGACACAATCTAATCTTTAGTCCTGCCTCACTAACACAACTGCCACCCATCCTCCCTCATTAATATCATAGAGGCAGGAATTACAACATACAGGAAAATCACACAATACCAGGAATCATGGCCCAGCCAAACTGATACACACATTTTTGGGGGGACATAATTCAATCCATGACATGTGGTGACTTGCATGTTGCTGTGATGGTGGAAGCTATGACACTGTTATTTCAAACATCAGCAGTGTCACTCATGGTGGACAGGTTTCAGTGGAGCTTCCAGACTAAGACAGTGTAGGAAGAAGGACCTAGTGATCTACTTCTAAAAAAAGTTGTCAGTGAAAACCTTATGAATAGCAGTGGAACACTGTCTGATATAGTACTGGAAGATGAGTCTGTCAGGTTGGAAGTGACTCAAAATACAACTAGGGAAGAGCTGCCTCCTTAAAGAAGAGATGACCTTAATGACACGGGTGGAGGAAAGCTTTTGGGACCTTCTTTTGCTGACATGGCATGACTCAAAATGAGAAGAAACAGCTGCAAATATCCATTAATAATTGGAACGTGGAAAGTAACAAAGTATGAATCTAGGAAAACTGGAAGTTGTCAAAAATTTGAACATTTGAAAATAGATATCCCAGGCATTAGTGAGGTGAAATGGACTGGTATTGGCCATTTTGAATCAGACATTCATGTGGTCTACTATATCGGAATGACCAAATGAAGAGGCGTGGCATCTCATTCATCGTCAAAAAGAACATTTCAAGATACATCCTACAACACCGTCAGTTGTAGGATAATATTCATATGCCTATAAGAAAGGCCAGTTAATATGACCACTGTTCAAATTTATGCACCAACCATTAAGGCCAAAGATGAAGAAATTGGAAGATTTTTACCAACTTCTGCAGAATGAAATTGATCAAACACACAATGAAGTATGCATTGATAATTACTGGTGATTGGAATTCGAAAGCTGGAAACAAAGAAGAAGGATCGGCAGTTGGAAAATATGGCCTTGGTGATAGAAATGATGCCGGAGATTGCATGACAGAATTTTGCAAGACCAACAACTACTTCATTGCAAACACCTTTTTCAACGACATGAATGGCAAGTATACATGTGAACCTTGCCAAATGGATACACAGGAATCAAATCGACTACATCTGTGGAAACAGATGATGAAGAAGCTCAACATCATCAGTCAGAACAAGCTCAACTGCGAAACAGACCATCAATTTCTCATATGCAAGTTCAAGGTGAAGCTGAAGAAAATTAATATAAGTCCATGAGAGCCAAAGTACAAACTTGAGTATATCCCACCTGAATTTAGCGACCATCTAAAGAACAGATTTGATGCACTGAACACTAATGACCAAAGACCAGACAAGTTGTGGAATGACATCAAGGACATCATACATGAAGAAAGCCAAGAGGTCATTAAAAAGACAAGAAAGAAAAGACCAAAATGGATGTCAGAAGACACTTTGAAACTTGCTCTTGAATGTAGAGCAGCTAAAGTGAAAGGAAGAAATGATGAAGTAAAAGAGCTGAACAGAAGATTTCAAAGGGCCGCTCGAGAAGACAAAGCATTATAGCGAATGTGCAAAGATCTAGAGATAGAAAACCAAAAGGGAAGAATATGCTCGAAATTTCTCAAGCTGAAAGAACTGAAGATAAAGTTCAAGTCTCGAGGTGCAATTTTGAAGGATTCTACGGGCAAATATTGAATGACTCAGGAAGCATCAAAAGTAGATGGAAGGAATACACAGAGTCACTGTACCAAAAAGAATTGGTTGACGTTCAACTATTTCAGGAGGCACCATATGATCAAGAGCCAATGGTACTGAAGGAAGAAGTCCAAGTGGCACTGAAGGCACTGGTGAAAAACAAGGCCCCAGGAATTGATGGAATACCAATTGAGATGTTTCACAAACGGATGCAGCGCTGGAGGTACTCACTCATCTATGCCAAGAAATTTGGAAGACCTGGTCAACCAACTGGAAGAGATCAATATTTTTGCCCATTCCAAAGAAAGGTGATCCAACAGAATGCGGAAAGTATAGAATAGTATCATTAATATCAAACACAAGTAAAATTTTGTGGAAGATAATTAAAAAATGGTTGTAGCAGTACATCAACAGGGAACTACCAGAAATTCAAGCCGGATTCAGAAGAAGACATGGAATGAGGGATATCATTGCTCATGTCAGATGGATCTTGGCTGAAAGGAGAGAATAGCAGAAAAAGGTACACCTGTATTTTATTGACTATGCAAAGGCATTTGACTGTGTAGATCGTAACAAATTATGGATAACTTTGCGAAGAATGGGAATTCCAGAATAGTTCATTGTGTTCATGAGGGACCTGTAAATAGACAAGAGACAGTCATTTGTAAAGAACAAGAGGATACTGTGTGGTTTAAAATCAGCAAAAGTGCGCGTTAGGGTTGTAACCTTTCACTATACTTACAGTATTCAATCTGTATGCTAAGCAAATAATCTGAGAAGCTGGACTATATGAAGAATGTGGCATCAGGATTGGAGGAAGACTCATTAACAGCCTGTGATGTGCAGATGACAACTTTGCTTGCTGAAAGTGAAAGAGAACTTGAAGCACTTATGGATGAAGATCAAAAACTACAGTCTTCAGTAAGGATTACATAACATAAAGAAAACAAAAATCCTCACAAATGGACCAATAAGAAACATCATGATAAGCAGAGGAAATAGTGAAGTTGTAAACAGTTTCATTTTATTTGAATCCACATTCAATGTCCACGGAAGGAGCAATCACAAAACCCAACAACGTGCTGCACTGGGAAAAGCTGCTGCAGAAGACCTCTTTAAAGTGTTAAAAAGCAAAGATGTCACTTTGAGGACTAAGGTGTGCTTGACCTAAGCCATGGTATTTTCAATCGCCTCGCATATGTGAGAGCTGGACAATAAATAAGGAAGACCAAAGAATGATGTCTTTGAATTATGGTGTTGGCAAAGAATATTGTATATACCATGTACTGCCAGAAAAACAAACAAATCTGGCCTGGAAGAAGTACAGCCAGGATGCTCCTTAGAAGCGAAGATGGCGAGACTTTGTCTTACATACTTTGGACATGTTATCAGGAGGCACCAGTCCTTGGGGAAGGGCATCATGCTTGGTAAAGTAGAGGGTCACTGAAAAAGAGCAAGATCCTCAACAAGATGGACTGACACAGTGTCTGCAACAATGGGCTCAAACATAGCAATGATTGTGAGGATGTCACAGGACCAGGCAGTGTTTTGTTCTTTGTACCTAGGGTCGCTATAAGTCACAACTGACTCGAGGGCACCTAATAACAATGACAACAACAACAATGGCAACTCTACACTTAACTTGTTTAAGGAACTCCTGTTTTCCAAAATAGCTGCAGCATTTTACATTCCTACCAGCAATGAACGAGGTTTCCAATCTCTCCAACACTTGTTTTCTACCTTTTTGATTTCTAGCCATCTTAGTGGATTTGAAATGGTATCTCACTGTAATTTTGATTTGCATTTCCCTAATAGCTAATGATGTTAAATATCTTTTCAAGTGCTTATTGGACATTTGTATACATTCTTTGGAGAAAAGTGTCTGTTCATATCCTTTGCCCATTTTTCAGTTGAGTTATTTGTCATTTTATTGTTGAATCGAAAGGGTTCTTTACTGTGGATAAGCCTCTAATTAGATATATGACTTGCAAATACTTCTGTGAGTTGGTCTTTCACTTTCTTGATGGTATCTTTGAATCAAAAAAGTTTTTAATTTGATGAATTCCAATTTATCTATTTTTTTCTTTTGTTGCTTGTGCTTTTGTTATTGAATCTAAGAAATCATTTTTGTTAATAATGCAAGGTCACAAGATTTATTCCTATGTTTTCTTCTAATTAGGTCCATGATCCATTTTGAGTTAATTTTTACGTATGATGTGAGATAGGGTTCCAACTTCATTCTTTTGAATGTGAATATTTAGCTGACTGGGGCCATTTGTTAAAGTCACGCTTGGATTCTTTTTCTCAACATTATAAGGTTTTTGTGTCTGGCTCCTTTTTCTTAACATTATGTTTGTGAGACTCATTCATCTTGCTGTTTCATTAGTTTGTTCATTTCCATTCCTATATAGTATTCTAAAGCACTTAGGTATAGGTATACATCACACTTAAAAAAATCCATTCTACTGTTGATGGTATTGTGTTGCTTTCAGTTTTAGGCTATTATGAATATTGTTTCCATGAGCATTCTAGGACAGGTCTTTTGGTGGATATAAGCATTCTTTTCTGGAAATTCCAGGAATGGAATTTCTGAGTCATAGGTTGTGCCTATGTTGTGTTTTAGCAGACACTGTCAACTAGTTTTCCCAGATGGTTGTACTAACTTACAGTCTTACCAGCAGTGTATAAGCCTTTCATCTACAGGGAAACTTCAGGATATAAAATGAGAAGCTAAAGATCAGAGCATTTTGACAAACATAAAGTCCAAATAAATATGAGGTAACAGTGGTGGATGGATGAAAATGAGGCCCTTTAGGTAGCTGAAATGAATTAAGTTAAACCCAGGGTTCATAGCCTTTCAATACTAATATCTTCTGTGTTGAAGTGATTCCAACTCCTGGTGACCCCATGTCCAACATATCAACTGCCTGAATTGGTTCAAATAAAATGTCTATATAATCAGAACAAGTAAAAAACATTTTTTTAAAAAATGGAAAACTTGCCATATGATCCAGCAATTCCATTTCTAGGTATATACTCAAAAGAAATGAGAATATATGTCCACACAAAAACTTGTACATGAATGTTCACAGCAGCATTATACATAATAACTCAAAAGTAGAAAACTCAAATGTCTATTAACTGATGAACAGAAAAGTAAAATGTGTTAAATTCATACAATATTATTTGGCAATAAAATAAGAAGAAGTGAAGTACTAATACATGCTACAACATGGATGAACCTTGAAAACATTATGCTAGGTGAAAGAAGCCAGTCACAAAACACTGCATATTGCAGGATTCCACTAATATGAAATTTCCAAAATAAATAAATCCATAGAGACAGAAAGCAGATTAGTGCTTCCCTAAGTTGGGGAGTTTGAGGGGTAGTAAGGAGAGAGGAGTTTCTTTTAAGGTAATAAAAATGCTCTAAAGCTGATTGTAGTGATGGTTGTACAACTCTGTAAACATAATAAAAAAACAATGAATTGTGCATTTAAATGAGTGAATTGTATGGTATGTGAATTACATCTCAATAAAGCTGTTATTAAAAAATATTTAGATACTGTATGATTCCATTTATATAGCATTCTTGAAATGACAAAACTGGAGGGATAGAGAAGAGATTCATAGTTGCCAAGAGTTGTAGGGGAAGGAGGGAAGGTGGCTGTGGCTATAAAAGGGTAGCATGAGTGGTCCTTTTTTTTTTTAATTTTTTTTTTATTGTAGTTTAGATGAAGGTTTACAGAACAAATAGTTTCTCATTAAACAGTCAGTACACATATTGTTTTATGACATTGGTTAACAACCCCACGACATGTCAACATTCTCCCTTCTAGACCTTGAGGACCTTTTTTTTTTTTTGATGAAAATACACATAGCCAAAGTTACACCATTTCCAAAGTTTCTACATGTACAATTCAGTCACATCAATTACATTCTTCCAGTTGTGCTGCTATTCTCACTATCCTTTTCCAAATTATTCCATCACCATTATCTTCAACTCACTATGAGCAGTCCTTTTGATGGAACTGTCATATATTTTGACAGCGGTGGTGGTCACACAAATCTACAGTGATAAAATTGCATAAAACTATACATACAGACACATACACAAATGAGTGCATATAAAACTAGTGAAATCTCAATGAGGTAGATAGGTTAGATCAATCAATGTCAGTAGCCTGGTTATGATATTGTACTACAGTTACAAGCATAACATTAGCAGTAGGAATTCTGGGGTGAAGGACATAAAGAATCTGTATTATTCCTGAAACTGAGTGTGAATTTAAAATTATCTCAAAATAAGAAGTTAAAGAAATTTAAACAAATTGAAAACTCTGCAAAATGTTTTAAATAGGTCTTTGGAAGATGCAGAAGCCCTGGTGGCACAGTGGTTAGGAGCTCAGCTGCTAACTAAAAGGCTGACAGTTAGAATCCACCAGCTGCTCCTTGGGAACTCTATGGGGCAGCTCTACTCTGTCCTATAAGGTCACTAGGAGTCGGAATGAACTTGTTGGCAATGGGTTTGGTTTGGTTTTGGAAGATGCAAAAGGTCTGAAGATACTCAGCATTTTTATGGGATACATTTTAAAGGCACAGACTAGCTTAACAATAATACTCAAATTAATGTAGAGAAGTTACAGTTACATCTCATTATGGAATTCCGAAAAGTGAGGGTCTCAATATGGTATAGAATTAACTCATCTCAAACTTGATGCCTCTAGCTTTGATTTTTGTATCTGAAGGGCACAGAGGTATTATGTGCTATCATCACAACCACAAGGCAAACCACCACCTCCAAGGCAGTTAAAACCACAGGCTTAGCACAATGATGCACATCAAAAGTGAAGTTGCAAAGTCTTATGCAGGTAAATTAGTACCATTAAAAACTATTTGGATGTTGCAGTGTTCCGATTTCATTTCTTATTTTGTGTGTGCATGGAGGTGGTGAGATGTGAGTACAAAGATTAGTCAGGGAGCCCCAGTTCTAGCTGCAGTCCTAACAGATGCGTTTGAGACAACCTATAAGATGAGAACTGATATACTCATCTATGAAACTGACGAGTGCACCAAGAGAGCTCTACGCAGGATGAATACAGAAAAGCAATATATTATACGTCACCGTTTTATTCTAGAAGAGGCCCATGGCAAATCTGAGTGGGAACGATGCCAAACAGAGATATTCATACAGGGTATGGTGGTGGGGAATCACATGCTGAACATGGCAGCCTAGTTTTCTTTTCCAGATTTGTTGGATTTACAAGGAAAAATAGATTAAGGAAAAAAACTCTCTGTAATTCTCAGTATCATGTAAATTCCCAGTGTTATGTAACTTTTATTTTAGGACAGATAGACAGAGAGCCTACCAAGACATAAGTTCCCTCAATTCCCTACTCCAGTCCAGTTCCTAAAGAGGCCCCTGTTACTATGAATTATCAGTGATAATGGAGTGTATTCACAAAATATTTACAGTAGCTTCTACATTATTTTGAAAAAGGCATTGTATTTTTCTCATTTTGTTCATAATGGCTGTTTCCAAATACGATTACGTTCTACTTTCTGTAACCATCTACAAAACTTTCTGTGTCTTTTGTCATTAACAAATTTTTACGTTCTTGACCTCTTTCTACCCATCTCATCACTGTCTTATGTGGCAAGCATAAAACCTTACTCTAGAGTTTTCCTTCCCTCTCTGGTCCCTAGAAGACATCCAGTAACATTTCTGTTAATAATGATAACTAAAAAAATATATATACACATAAAAACACAGAAGCCTTGATGGTGCAGTGGTTAAGAGTTCCAGCTGCTAACAGAAAGATCAGCAGTTTGAACAGCCACTCCTTGGAAACCCTATGGGGTAGTTCTACTCTGTCCTACAGGATTACTATGAGTCGGAATCGACTCGACAGCAACAGGTTTTATACATACACATATATACGTGTACACACACATGTATTTTTACACAAATAACATGGCCTTCTATGTTTGTTTTTGGCCGCATCCTCCCTGTGAGGTATTTTCATAATCACGCTATGCTAATTTTTTTCACAGCAATAAGTAGAAGAGGATTGGCATGGCGGCCCTTATGAGGATGTCTTGCAGGGGGAGGGCTCGGCCAGCAAACAAATGCAGAAGGCATGTGCTATTTGCGTAAAAATACAGTATGCTTATGCTAACTCATTTCTTTGAAGTATAAGTGATTTGCATGTGGATTCTGACTCATGGTGACCCTGTTTGTGTCAAAGTAGAACTGCGTTCCACAGGGTTTTCAATGACTGTGATCTTTCAGAAGTAGATCACCAGGCCTTTCATCTGAGACACCTCTGCGTGGACTCAAACTGCCAACTTTTTGGTTAGTAGCCGAGTGTTTAACCGTTTCTGCCACCCAGGGACTCCTACATATACATTTATTATGTGCGTACAGTGTATGTGTACACACATTCACACACACAAATAATTCAAAGGAAGGAATGATCTCTCTACAGAAGGTTTTCAGTAAGGATCATACAGTGTGAATTCATTAAAGTAAAACCCTTGAACTGTCTAATTCTAATATGTAAAATTTAAAAAGAGAAGCAAAAGTTTCTTCCTGCTAACAAGACAACCAGCCTTGAGGGAGAAATCTCAAGATGTCTTTAAGACTTGACTCTTGTACATGATTCCTCAAGACACGAAGCTGCTTTCAATGGCAATTTAGGTTGCCAGAGAAAATACGAGTTTAAGACGGGGCCAGTTAACACTACTTGAGGCCACTGTCTCACCTTTAATTAGTAGATAACCAAACACATACATCCAGGAAAGGAAAACCGACATTACGCTAGGAATTCCCTAGACCCAAATTTTAACTGGCAAGGGGACCAGTCTTATAAAAAAACTTGTTGAATAGTCTGGCTGCTTTAGTATTTTCTTAAAGAAATTAATACACTGCTTTTCTAAAGAAACTGTTTTGTTATTTGGTTTTGTATTCTTAGCACCTAAACACAGAATCTGGCTCATGGAAGGAGCTTAGCAAACGCTTGTAAAATAAAGAAATATATACTTCTTACACACAACAGTAAAAGCTACTGTGGACAGAGAATGCTACAGATAAAGTAATTTTAAATAAATAACAGTGATTATTTATGAGAATGAAAATGCTAATTCATCTGTTTGAAGTATAAAAAATAGTAAATTTAGCTGGGCATACCTTAGCAACAGCTGTGATTTGCTCCAGTGCCAGGGCATGAAGATTCTCATCTTGGCTTTCCAGGAGCAGTTTCAGGGACGGGAGCAGGAGGCACTGGTTAAGTAGCAGCAAGCTCAGCTCCTTGACACACTGAAACCAGAAGTTAAATTATGTGAGGAGAACGCAAGGAGACACTTCTAATCACTGATGCTATTCCGCCTTTATCTTTCCACACATTTTTCTATGAGTGTGTGTGCGTATGTGTGTGTGTGTGTATGCATGTGTAAAGTACACATGGGATCATACTGAATACAGTGTTTGCTATCTGCTTCATTCACTTTATAGTAAATTATGAATATCTTTTTAACATATCAGATATTCGCCTACAACATTGCTTCTAATGGCTGCATAATATCTCATTATATGGATATAGTATTATAATTTATTTTCCTAAACTAGCAAAATGGAAAAAATCATATCTACTTTGCAGTTTTTTTGTGAGACTTAGTGTTAATGAATATAATGAACAATATCTGGCATATAGTAGATGCTTAATAAATAGCAAAAACTTTTATGAATTGCTAATATTATTAATAATATTCAGTTAACAGCCACTGGAAGAAATCAGCATATTAAGTATTTAAAAACTTGTTTACAATTTTAGTGTCAAGGTGTATTGAATGCTTAATATACTTAAGATAGTCCATCTTCATGAAAACTATCTGTGGTCAGGAAAAATGAAAATATGTTTGGATCTCCACAGGTGTATCTGCATTGTATTCTCAGCCTTTTATTATACTGGCTGAACCTGCCATCAGAGAGTAAGCTTTTTTTATAGGTAGCAAATGATAATCCCTCACAATAAAGGTATAAAGGAATAAAAAATAAATTTGCACGGTGTTCTTCCCTGCTGAGCTTTGCTCCTTCAGCGCCCTGATGATAACTGTAACATAAAGAAGGGACCAAGGACCAAGGACCAGACAGTGAGTGCAACCTCAGTATATTAAAGCAAGGGTTCTTTCTGAAAGAAGAACTGAGAATCACTGCCCGGCATGGGCCTGAGATTTCTCTTGTGTTACTCAACAGCAGCATGTCAGAGAAGAAAACATCCACCCATGATATTTTCATCATCTCCTTACAATATTATAAAAGAGCAGATAAAATAAGGATGACACAAGAAGCTCCTATTTAAAGCTTAAGATAAAATTCTCTTTGGAATCCCACTTAATAATAATAATAATAAGAAGAAGAAGAATACTGCTAGAAATCAGCAAGGCTTCCGAATTTCAGATTGGGAGGTTGTGCTACAGAAATGTGTGTGACAATATCAGCTGGGTAACTATTTTGTAAAATGTGTATTTTAAGCATTATGTTTACTAATTCAGAAAAGTACTATGTGTGCCTTAAAGCACATAAGATGGAAAAGTCTCATCAAGAATCTGTGCCAAATACAAATGCAGATTTTTAATCCAGGATGCCAAAACTGGCAGAAAATATTTGGGAGGATGAAATATAAACTCCCATGCCTGACATCCTGGCCCAGCTGCCATGTACCGACTCGTTCCTGCCCCTGTCACAGCGACGCTCCTGCACCTGCAGAGTCCACACAGCAGTGCTGCCCAGGATGATGGAAATGCTCTATATCTGCGCTGTCCAGTATGGTAGCAACTAGCCACATGTAGCTATTGAATACTTGAGATGTGACTACTGCCACTGAAGAAATGAATTTTATTTTACTTAATTTAAATTTTAAAAGCCGTACACGGGAGTGGCTACCGTAATGGAAGGTGCAGCCACGTAGCATCAGGCTCTCTCACACCTCTGGGTCCCTGAACACTATGTAACCTCTACTGCTTCTCTTTCTGATCAACCCTTACTTGTTCTTTAAGGCTCTGCTTAACAGGCTACCACCAATGAACGTCCTGACAGGGAACACAACAGAGAGTCCCTGATGGAGCAGTAGAAGGATGAGGTGCAGAACTCAAATTCTAGTAAGAAGACCAGACTTAATGGTCTGACTGAGACTGGAGGTGCCCCGG
>NW_004443959.1:2695026-2704899 GCF_000243295.1 Trichechus manatus latirostris | reverse complement strand
GGCCCCTGGACTCTCTATCAGCCCAGAACTAAAAATTTCCGAGGCCAACTCTTCAGTCAGGGATTGGACTGGACTGTGGGACATAAAGTGATACTCGTGAAGAGTGTGCCTCTTAGTCAAGTAGATACAAGAGACCAAAGGGGCAGCTTCTGTCCAGAGGTGAGATGGGAAGGCAGAGAGGGTTAGGAGCTGGCTGACTGGTCACGGAGAATCAGGGGCAGAAAAGAGGAGTGTGCTGTCGCAGAATGGGTCTCATAACAATGTATGTATAAAAATTTTGTATGGGAGACTAACTTGAAATGTAAACTTCATTTAATTACAACAATTTAAAAAAAAGGAAAAAGAAAACAAAAAACAACAACAACAAAAAGGCTCTGCTTAAAAAGGCCCTGAAAAATCCTACCTCCTTTCCAAAGGCTTTTTTTTTGGTCCCAGGTAGATTTTCTATGTTCCAACTGGGTAAATACTTTCTTACATATATGTCATACTACTGTAATTAATTCATTTGTCTATCTGCCTCACTTAAGGACATGAATATTTTTCCTTCTCTGTTTTCCAAACTTGCTTGGTATATACAATCCCTAAAAATAACTGGATACAACAGTCATTCAAATCGCTTGTTGAATGATTTCCACTTAAACTCTCCAGTGTATATGTGCTTGATGAATAAATCTTAATTCTCCAGTACATAAAGATTTAAAGATTCCCCTTCATCTCTCACATTTACTTATTCAATAAGTTATCAGTAATTGGTAAATAATTATTTCTCAGTAATTTATGATGTTTAGACTAGGTATAACAGTTGGCTGATCTCAGCTTTAATGAAAGCATTTATCAAATAACGTACACACCCCTATGAACAGGTATAAGGGACAGACAGCACACAGCCAGGCAAGGACATTCAGGAATGAAGGAATTCATTTCATGTGAACTACTGAGTAATTTTTATCTCTTATCCAATGGTTATTGGCTAAACACTTACTCTATATTTAAATACTGAACACTATACTCAATTTTTTTTTTTTAATTTTGTTTTTTCCTTCTTTACGTGAAGAAAGGTTTTAGAACATTTACAAAGGGATTTTGGGAACTGCAAGAAAGGTTAAAGTGGCAAGAGAACCACAAAATATCTCATATGACACAGTCACAGCTCAAACCTCTCAGACCGTGAGGACATACAACAACTACAGAAGAGAATCCTTGAATGAAGAGGATCGGGGGGCCTGGGCTCAGAGCCAGGCCACACCCTGGGCATTCATTCTCCCTCTGGACTGTGATTTATAGTAACGCATAGGAGCATGGTTCCTGTGGCTGATGGTTGTCCGAGAAGCAGGACTGGCCTGCCAATGGTCGTTCCATCCTCTTGCAACGTTCCTGCTAGCCCCAGAGAATCTAGCACCAAAGGTACTGCAGGACCGCAGTGGGATCATCAGTCACAAGGTGTGCAGGGATTGGTGACACAGGGCCCAACAGGCTTGTTGCTCATGTTGGTCATGGCTCAGGGCAGCCTGCCGTCCTCACTGTCCAGGAGGCCCCAAACACGTTGCTCTCACACTCCAGTAGGCCCAGACATCCAGCAGCAACTGGTACTCCTGGTTCTGCAGCTCCAAGTCATCTGGGACTCCACACTGGTGATCACGCACTGTTCCTGGTATAGTTGGTAGCTGTAGTGGGCCTCTGTCTTGGTTAGCCTGTTTCCCAAAGTCTCTCAGGTTTTTCTAGGTCTGCAGCTAGATCTCCAGGGCATTGACTGTGCATCTCAGCTTAATGATCTCTGCCTGGCAGAAATGAAGCTGCTCTCAGTTGAACACTCCAAAACCTGCTGCCATCGAGTTGATTTCAACTCACAGCGACCCTACAGGACACAGCAGAACTTCCCTATAGGGTTTCCAAGGCTGTGATCTTTAAGAAAGCAGACTGCCACATCTTTCTCCCACAGAGCGGGTAGTAGGCTCAAACTTCCAACCTTTCCGTTAGCAGCCAAGCATTTTAACCACTGTGCCACCAGGGCTCCTTCAGCTGGATACTACCTGCTTGTAGTTCTGTTTTAATACATACTATCTCATATAGTTTTCTCCTCAAATTCTTTGAGATAGGTGTTATTATCATTCCCACTAATCAGGTGAGGAAAGTAGAGGGTAGAAAGGTTAAAAAAAACTTGAATGTTGTCCAATTCTAAAAATCAAGCTCCTGACACTATCAAAGTGCCTCAACCACGAAGGAGAACAATCACACTGAAATTTAGAAGCTGGGGGGTGAGCTAGGCTCACTCATTAGCTGGCTGACCTACTCCCACACAACAGTCCCACAGCATCCGTGACTCAAATTCATGCTGTGTCTCAGTGAAATCAGAGACCTTCAGGGTCAGTCACAAATAGCTGAAACTTGGAATTTTAAATCTGTAAATGCCAAGAACCTGTTTTATGCCAATTTATTATTCTACATATCCCCCACTCCTAAGGATCCTTCATATATTGCAATGAATACAAGCTGAGAAGAAGAAAATAAAACTTACAAAATTGTGGGGCACATGAACTGTGTGAAATGGTGATTTTATCCTGCTGGTGATATCGGCCCTAAGCAAAACCATCACTGCCATAAGTAAACAAGTACCACAAGCAATAACAAATAATCACAAAAGGCTTTCTAAAGAGTCATGAAAAACAGAAAAATCTATAAATGCAGGAGCTTAGTAGGATGAAGAAGGTGAGTCCATTCAACTACCCTGTCATACACAACTAGGCATACCCATTTCATAAACCTTGGAGTATCCCAACCAAAGATATTGGATTAAAAATAAAACAATGAACCATGGTTAATTTTACCACCATGGTGATATGAAATATTATGAAACTCTGAAGTCAAACTGTGTAACTGTCAAACGTGGTAAAATAAACTTAGTAGGCCATTTCCACTGCCAGAAGAACAAACAAATCTGTCTTGGAAGACGTATAGTCAGAACGCTCCTTAGAAGTGAGGATGGCAAGACTTTGTCTCATATACTTTGGACATGTTATGAGGAGGGACTAGTCCCTGGAGACGGACACCATGCTTGGTAAGGTAGAGGGTCAGCAAAAAAAGGAAGACCCTCAACAAGATGCCTGACACAGTGGCTGCAACAACAGGCTCAAGCATAACAATTGTGAGGATGGAGCAGGACTGGGTAGTGCTTCATTTTGTTGTACACAGGGTCACTATGAGTTGGAACCAACCAGACAACATCTAACAACAAGTCATTTCCACTTTTTCATAATAACATTCCTTCCTTTGTAACACTTTTAATTCATATTTGAGCATATCTGGTGATCAATAAAAATAGCGCACAGCATTTTCAAAGTTTCTTATATCATGGTATCTTAATTTAAAAAAAATCTATAAATGTATGTAATTAAAAGACAGAAACTGAGGCAGCATAAGGAAAATCACTGTGGGAGCAGACCTCCTTGATAATATCATCTTTTACTTCCTCAAACTGGAATAGAGAAGTGGTAATGGCCCACTTCAAAATGGGATTAAATCTAGTTATCTTTCCCTTCATCTGGAGAGAATTACTGACTTATAAAAGACAGTGAATTATGCGCTACAGGCGAAACAGTAAACAGCCTCAGCCCATTCTCCTTACAAGCCTGGAGAGTTTGTGGAACAGACAGAACTAGAGGAGATCTCTGAGATCATCCAAATCTAACCCCCTTATTTTAGAGACTGGAAAACAGAGGTCCAGTGCATTTGGTGATTTGCTCATGGTCACAGAGCACTTTGAGGTACAGTCAGGATGAGAAATAGTGTAACTTCATGCGTCACCAGGTTTCCTTCCGGTGTACTATGTATGGTGTCTGTGAGGAGTGCTATAATAGATGTGTCTTAAGATATGGTGATATCTATTCTGATTTCCTAAAGACTCTTAGGAATTACAGACCAGATGATTCTGAGATCACCTCAACTTGACTGCAGAAGCATATTAGCATGTTTTGGGAGCTGAATCATCACACGTATTTAACTTCTCATTTAACCACCAATCCTTATTTTTTAATAAGAAACAGAAAGCAAAACTTGTTACATAGTAATCAATAAAAAGGAGAAGAACATGCTTTTCCTTTTAGGTCCTAAAAAATTTCCATAGTCTTTAAAGGTAATGCTGTCAGGGGATACTATTGCTATGGACATTCAGATATCTATTATCTATTCTCAGGTGGCTAAAAGATAACATGCATAACTATTACTGAACCTTGATTACCTGGCAATGGTATGATGTCAGGGTCAAGGATGCAGTAGCTATCTTGTCTGCTGGCTTACATTCCTTGCCTTAGAAGTAATTACAGTAAAACCAAACCAATGAGGATATTTTAAAGAAAACTTCTCCAGGCAATGATAAGGAGCCCCTGGGTGGTGCAAATGGTTAAGCACTCGACTACTAGCCAAAAGGTTGGAGGTTTCAACCCACCCAAAAACACCTCGGAAGACAGGCCTGGTGATCTACTTCCAAAAGGTCACAGCCATGAGAAACCTACGGAGCAGTTCTACTCTGCACACGTGGGGTTGCCATGAGTGAAAAACAGCAACAGCAAATTGTAAGAGCTTCTAACAACCTTATGCCTAAAACACTGATAAAGTAGATTATAGATTCTACAGACCATTCTTGAAAGCAGTATTATGGAAAAGGGAAAGCTGGACAATAAAACTTACAAAAGAGCATAAGACAGGCATTCAGTATTCATACATTCGAAATTCACTATAGTAAGAAATGTCTCATCTGAAAGTATTTATTTTTCAAACATTCAAGTGCAGAGAATTGGTTTGAGGGTCAGATCCACCATTTACTGCCTGAGTGATCTGGAGCAAGACCCTTGCCCTCTGAACCTCTATTTCACCAGCTATCAAATGGAGATTATGGAACCTAGTTACAAGGTGGTGGTGAAGGTTAAATGAGACAACGTGTGCAAGAGTGCTAGCAAACGTCAGTTATTACCAATACCACCGGCTTGTTATATAATAACACTAGATCCCAAATAATGTTTTCCTAACCCAGATTCAACAGAACTAACAGCAGGACACTTCTGGTGTTTCGTCCTGGTGTAACAATGCTTGATCTTAGTTGATATTTAAGGCAAAAGTGAGACTCGTATAATTTACCGACTTAGTGAACTACTGCTGCTATAATAGAAATATCACAAGTGGATGGCTTT
This sequence comes from Trichechus manatus latirostris, assembly GCF_000243295.1. Lineage (NCBI taxonomy): Eukaryota > Metazoa > Chordata > Mammalia > Sirenia > Trichechidae > Trichechus > Trichechus manatus. The sequence continues at coordinate 2,699,716 of NW_004443959.1, read as the reverse complement.
AACAAACAGAAATTTATTTTCTTACAGTTTAAGAGACTAGAAGTCTGAATTCAGGGTACTGGCTCTCAGGCAAGGATTTTTCTTCCATCAGTTCTGGGGAAAGGTCTTTTCAGCTTCTGCTCCTTGGTTCCTTGGCGATCTTCATGTGCTGTGTTTCTTCCCCTCCCTTTGTGCTTCCTTCTCTGTGCCTAATCTGCTCTTTTTACATCTCAAAGAAAGGTGACTGGTTTAAAACCACCCTATACTGATAATATCTCATTAACATAACAAAGTCTTATTCCCAAATAGGATTATATCCACAAGATAGAATTTACAATGCATATTTTTGAGGGACACAATTCAACCCATAACACTTACCTTGAGGGGGTAATAAACTGTGTTGAGTCTCTACTCTAAGCAGTGTGTTGATGCACCAAGGGTGGAAGAGAGATGATATAGTCATGGTCTGATACAGCCTGAAACAGTCACCTTTCTAGGTACTCACAATCTAGTAAAGCATATCGACAGATATGGGTAGCTGATACAAGGCAGACCATGGTACACAGGTCAAATAACTACCATTGGAATAAAAGGGGGTTCTCTTTGGTGTTAGTACTTGTCTTAGTTATCTAGTGCTGCTATAACAGAAATACCACAAGTGGATGGTTTTAATAAAGAGGAATTTATTCTCTCACAGTCTAGTAGGCTAGAAGTCCAAATTCAGGGCACCAGCTCCAGGGGAAGACTTTCTTTCTCTGTCAGTTCTGGAAGAAGGTCCTTGTCATCAATCTTCCCATGGTCTAGGAGCTTCCCTGTGCGGGAACCTCAGGTCCAAAGCACGTGCTCTGCTCCCGGTGTTGCTTTCTTGGTGGTATGAGGTTCCCCTGTCTCTCTGCTCACTTCTCTCTTTTATATCTCAAAAGAGATTGGCTTAAGAGATAATATAATCTTGTAGATTGAGTCTCATCAACGTAACTGCTGCTAGTCCCACCTCATTACATCGTAGAGATAGGATTTACAACACATAGGAAAATCACATCACAAAATGGAGGACAACCACACAGTACTGGGAATCACGGCCAAACCAAGTTGACACATATTTTGGGGGGACACAATTCAATCCATGACAGTACTTTAAATATTTTATATAAAAATTTTGTCAATCTGGTGGCTGGGAGACTTTTTTAACTGGATGAAATATTTTAAAATTCAATCAAAAAACACTTAGCCAGTCCCACATTCAGAAAACAAATCATTAAACATGCATTTGTAATGAGACTATTTTCCTTGAGTGATTACAATTAGGATTCAAAGAATCATATTTACAATTTTATTTTCAAGTTTATCTCATATGTAGTAGAAACTCAAAATCAATTAACCAATTCAGTGCATTATGCAAATGCTTAAATTTAAGACACATAAACTGCTCAAACAATATGCTGATGAGGTAGAATCCACAGCAGGGGGCTGTAATTAATATGTGCTATTTTAAAATGTATGAAATTACATATGTTATATATACATATATATTATACAGAAATAAAAATATATATCAAACAATTATCTCTGTGATCATCAAAGTATGGGATCAAATAGAGAACAAAGGTCAAAATGGAGGTAGCTGAATTTTTACCATGCTTTTGTAGAGAGTAAATACTGGGGTTATGCAATCTCATTATAAAGGTGACCAAAAAAGTATGTAAAAATCAGTAATTAGTTACCTGCTGAGAGGAGTGCTAACGCTTACTACTGTTAAACCACCTGGCATGGTTCAGAGAGAGATAATACATGAGCTACCATGATCCTTTGGGACATAAACTTGAGTTAGACATGAACGGGCATCCCGAAGGAATTGAAAACTGAGTTATATTCTGTGACTTGTGAAAGAAATATTGCTTCAGAGGTATAACAAAAAGAAAAACATTTCAAAACATCCTTTCAGCATTGCTTTTCTTCATTTGATCTGTTACAAATTATAGGCATTTACCAGTAGTGACTTAAGCTAATTGTTTCTCAAGTTCAGTCTGATATTGCTTACAGTAAAGAGCTGTGATATGAAAAGGAATACTCCCAGTAAAGCCACTGGAAATGTCCACTCACCTGTGCAGGAAGCATCTGTGTGGTGTTATATAAAGACCGACAGATTTTCAGAACTTCATTTCCCAGTCTTTCCTTGTTCTCCACTGTACATCTGGTTAACATCACGGTAGCTAGTCTCACCCATAAGTTTTTGCTCAGACTGGTTCTAATGGAGAAAAATGCAAGGCATTGGAAGTGATTAAAGCTATCACAATTGTGGTAAGAAATTTAAAAAAGAAAGAAATCTCACTTTTTAAGTAAAACGCTTATGACAAATTGCAATCAGAATCTAGCTGGTATATTCCTTCAGGTCTATCTTGCAGAAAAGATAACATCCTAAGGAGAAAAAGTAGCCTACTATGTATCAACAAATATCTCAGTATCATGGAAATAGCTGGTGGAAGATCAAAGACACAGGCTTTGAAGCTAGAGACTTGGGCTCAAATATAGTTTCCTTGATTTACTACTTCGGTGATTCAGGTAAGTTATCTAAACGTGCTCAGCTTAGCTGTATGCTTCTGGAGAAGACACCCACCCTTCCTAGGCCTCAGTTTTCTCATTTGTGAAAAGGAGATATAATGTTTTCCTTGCAGTGTTGCTTTATTTAATGAATGATGTAAATAACTGTGAAGTATTATTATTAATAGCAGGCACACCTTACCATTTAACTACATAAATATTGTCTCATGTTGATCTTATCATCATTATTAAAATAATGGGGCCAGGGCGGGACTAAATTACAGAAAGGGTAGTGGATGTCAGAGGTCAGTCTGGGACACTGCACAGAGAAAGTACAAGCAATACAAGCAATATGGAAATCACACTTCCTGCTTCATATTGTTTTCCCATTTCTGAAACATAAAAGTATAGAATATCTTTTCTTTCCCTTCTCCGACTGCCACTACCCCATGTCTCATTAAAACATCACCATTTGCATTTCAATAGACAAGTCAAAGATAAATTCATTCCATGGTCCCATGAGCAGAATAATAATTTTATTTACAATGATTTTTTAAAAATTTTACTATTTAGGTACTGGCAAAATGGCGCTCTAGGCAGAAGCACCATGCCTTCCCTCCACAGCAAAGATCTGAAAAACAGAGAATACAACAATCCTGAAACCCTAAAACATAAAATGAAGAGATAAACAACTCACCCAAGCACCAAATGGAGTGAGAAAACTGACAGAGAATGGAGAGCGAGGAGAGATTCATGCAGAGGTCCCCTACCAGCTAACGCAGCGCGGATCTACCATCTTGGACTCCTATCGGAGACCAGCAAACGGGGGTACGAGAAAGCAGCCTCACGGAGCGTCCAGCGGGAGACAAAACAACCGGTAATTTGCGGTGTGCGCTTTCCCACCCCCCACCCCTCTTCATCCTGGCTCGGCCTCCTCTGCTTCCCGGAGCCACGGTCTCCTGACCGGGAAGCGCTGGCTGCTTGGATTCCACACATCCAAGCAGGCGGCTCTCTGGGTGCCATTTGTTAGCTGCTAGTGTTGCTTTTTTTTTCCTGCTTCTTTTGATTTCTCACTTGCCTTTCGCCACCTCCCCCTCCTTTCACTCGAGTGCCTGGCTCCGTGTGCCATCTTTGCTTCTTCCTGAGGGGATCCAGAGCGCTGGCAATTTGTGATATACGCTTTCTCACTCTCTACCCTTCTTCACCCACACTCGGCCTCCTCTGCTTCCTGCGGACACAGTCTCTTGTCCAGAAACACCAGCCCGCAGTAGCTGGCTCTCTGAGTGCCATTTGTTGGCTACTGGTGTTGCATTTTTTTTTTTCCCTGCTTCTTTGGATTTCTTGCTTCCCTATCGCCATCTCCCCCTCCTTTCGCTCGAGTGCCTGGCTCCGTGCACCATCTTTGCTTTTTCCTGAGGGGCTGTGGAGCTCCATTCGAGTGTGGAGCTGCTTCCCAGTCTGGGCTACAGCACTGGTGGGATCCCAGGGCTTTGGTTTATTTGTTCGTTTTGAATTGCTTGTTTGTTTTCTTTTCCTTTTCTTGAGTTGGGAGCCCTTTCAGGCCAGGCGGAGCTGCATGGCAAGGAACTCCTCTTCAGCTTCCACAGATGTGCAGAGGGATCCCTGAGAGCATTTCTTTTTTCGTTGTTTTTTTTTTCTTTTTTTCTGTTTTTTACGGGGGGCCTTTCTTGTTCTTTTTTAAATTTGTTTTGTTTTCTTTTCCCTCTTCATCCCTTTTTCTCTTTCTTCATTGCTCAGTTTCTCGTCTCTCTATATCTTCCTTCTCTTTCTGATCCCTGAATATCAGGAATTGTATACCTCTACGCCTTCTAGCCAGGCTGTACTGCGACACCTGAGAGCGACTTCCCCAGTCCTCATAGCTGCACTGGTGGGATCCCTGGGAACTTTAAGGTTCTTTAACCTTTCTGATTTTTACTTATTCATTCTTTTCTTTTCTTCCTCTTCCCCTTTCTGTTTTTCTCCATTTCATAGTCTCTCATCTTTCCATTCCAACGGCAAGCTACCCTAGCATTCTTTTTTGTTTGTTTGTATGTTTTTTGGCTCCCGTTCCTCTCTCCTCTCTCCCATATCCACCTTAGCTCCACACATAACAATCTCCCCGCTGCATCCTGCCTACCTGCACCGTGCGCTGGACATCACACCACCAAGCAGT
>NW_004443959.1:2665338-2688692 GCF_000243295.1 Trichechus manatus latirostris | reverse complement strand
GGTTGTTAACCAATGTCATAAAACAACATGTGTACTACTGTTTCATGAGAAACTATTTGTTCTGTAAGCCTTTACCTGATGTACAATAAAATATAGAAAATTAAAAAATTAAAAAAAAATATTTTACTATTTATTAAGAGTCTGTGATCTCATTAGCACAGCACTAGATTGTAGACACTGAACAACTACGGATGGTTCTTCCCTTGAAAGGACCTCATTACTTGACCCTAAGAAAAAGTTCAACTGCCATGATGATAAGTAAGAGGAGTCACAATACTGAGATTTTGGCAAAGGTTTTGTATCTCTGCTCATATTAACAATCTGTGATGACAAAGAATACTGCTCCTTTCAAGGTACAAACGAATCTCTATGAGAGTGTCTGGTTGACTGAGGAATCTTTCTGTGTTCAAGAACTAATCCTCTGTTTTCCTTTTTCAAAGTCTGAATTCAGCTGTCCTGGGTTTTTCTATAATTGGCTGTCTGTCTCATTGTAGGAGAAACACTGGTCTGCCAGCAGAACATGCACCAGAGGGCAATGTGGCTTTGGCAACAAATTATAAAGAAGTATTTTTCATCAGCTAATAGCAATACACAGGATAAAAACGAAGAAATCTTTCATAACTACAAATCTATTATCCTTTCTGTGCCTTCTCCTAACAAGCGACTGAAAATGAAAAATCAGAATCTCTAAATCAAATTATGGATAACACTGTGAAGAATGGGAATTCTAGAACACTTAATTCTGCTCAAGAGGAACCTATACATAGATCAAGAGGCGGTCATTTGAACAGAAAAGGGGATACTACATGATTTAAAATCAGGAAAGGTGTGCGTCAGGGTTGGATCCTTTTATCATACTTATTCAGTCTGTATGCTGAGCAAATAATCTGAGAAGCTGGACTATATGAAGAAGAATGAGGCATCAGGATTGGAGGAAGACTCATTAACAACCTGCATTATGCAAATGACACACCCCTGCTTACTGAAAGTGAACAGTACTTGAAGCACTTACTGATGAAGATCAAAGACTACAGCCTTCAGTATGGATTACACATCAACATAAAGAAAACAAAAATCCCCACAACTGGACCAATAAGCAACATCATGATAAATGGAGAAAAGACTGAAGCTGTCAAGGATTTCATTTTATTCGGTTCCATAATCAACATCCATGGAAGCAGCAGTCAAGAAATCAAAAGACATTCTGTATTGGGCAAATCTGCCACAAAAGACCTCTTTAAAGTATTAAAAAGCAAAGATGTCACTTAGAGGATTAAGGTGTGCCTGACTCCAGTCATGGTATTTTCAATCGCCTCATATGCACGTGAAAGCTGGATAATAAATAAGAAAGATAGAAGAAGACCTGATGCCTTAGAATTATGGTGTTGGAGAATACTCAATATACCATAGACTGCTAGAAGAATGAACAAGTCTGTCTTGGAAAAAGTACAGCCAGAATGTTCGTTGGAAGTGAGGATGTAGTTTGTACATGTTATCAGGAGGGACAAGTCCCTGGAGTAGGACATCATGCTTGGTAAAGCAGATGGTCAGCGAAAAAGAGGAAGACCCTCAACAAGATGGACTGACACGGTGGCTGCAACAATGAGCTCAAATATAGCAACGACTGTGAGGATGGTGAAGGACCAGGCAGTTCTTTGTTCTGTTGTACACAGGGTTGCTATGAGTCGGAACCAACACGATGGCACCTATCAATGACAATAGGAATACACTGGATGAAAACTATGAAATCTTTCATAACTACAGATCTGTTATCCTTTCTGTGCCTTCTCCTAACAAGGGACTGAAAATGAAAAACCATAGTGTCTAAGTCTCAAAGTTGGCACTAGTAAATTAGTAGTCATGTCAAGTAAACTCCTTAGTTTTTAACCTTATTGCATTTACTGGCAACATTCAATCGCTGCCGCACTATCTGTTCTTTTCTCTCTCTTTTTTCCTTCTTTTCTCTTTTCTTTCTCATTATCTCTTTCTCTGGTTATTTTGGAAATAACAAAGTCATACATTAGATTGTTTGAAAAATACTTTTGAGAATCTCTTTTAAAGGATCCCATCGTACATTCTCCTATGGTGAGCACCAACGTGAGCCAGGATCCAGCAGGACAGGACAACTTTCTTTACCCTCTGAGTACTCCTTAGGTAGAGGATAGATGCATGATAAAGAGGTAAGTAAATCAGAAATTCTTCATTCTGATTCTAATGATTTAATAGTTTTATGAAACACAGGCTAGCAATTTACAAATATCATTTCATATGTGACTACAAAAACAAGAATATACCTTTAAGAATTAAGATTTTTTCCCCTACAAATGCATTACATGTTTAAATGAAGCTAATTTTGCTTCTTTGGGGGTATATTTTACCATGAGAAAGTGAGTGGTTTTAAATGGTCAGTGTTACACATTATCATCACTTATGAGTTTGCTTAGAAACAGATTCCCAGGTCCACTCCAGAGTGCTGGGTTCAGAAAGTCCAGCATGGGACTCAGGGATCCGCCATTAACAAGCAACCCTAGCTCCTGAAGTAGCTATTCCAAGACAGCTGGGAACTATGCGCTGTCACAGGCAAAACTTATGGTTTTATGATGGGAGAACCTGTACTGTAGAGTTTCAAAGAGTGAAGGTAATCATCTGTTCTTAAACGTACATGTCAGCATGCCATCTCTGTCAAAAATAATGGAGATCTAAGTTTTTTTTTTTCTTTTCTAAAAACACTTGGTTGAAAAACAAAACTAAACAAAACACCACTCTCCTTGGTTAGCTTCAGAAATTCCTAATTGTCTCATCCAAGAGTTCAGGTAAAGAGCCTTTTTCAGACGTTCTTTAGCAGTGCTAAACTGCTCACAGAATAATTTATTTTCAGGCAAGTATCCTTTTTAACTTCTAAAGTGTGGAGAAGCATACTGGCCCAAGGGACAGTCTGCTTGCTCAGTATGAGAACAAGACCAGTCCTGGAGCAAATGGGCATCTGGAATAGAGGCACTGCAACTCATAATTTTTTCCAACAAGAAGCAGCAGCTCATGATAGCCAGCATATGTGCTTGGACAAAATCTGGCCACTTCTTCCAGAGGATAAGGGTAAGTTATGTCGCTGACAGCACAAGGAGCTGTAAGAAAACCCCACGTAGCTGTGAGCGGCAGCTGCAGGCTCAGCATGACATAGATGAAACAACATGGGCTGTGAAGGTAGCCAGAAGTGGGTTAGAATTCTGTCTCCTTCACTTACTAGCTGTATGATGCCCAGTATTATTTAACTTCAGCGCCTCAATTACCTTATCTATAACATTAGGATGATATTATCTTTCCTTGTAGGTTTGTTGTGAGAATCATTGATAATATGCATAAATTACACATAACATTGTGTGTTTTCAGTACATGAGAACTATTCATTTATTCCATACAAATTCTCAAGTTAGCATTGTGAGCTGCGTTAAAGACAGTCCAAAAATTTTTTGGTTGAAAATACTGGGACAAAATTGTTTTGTTAACATCATAAATAGGATGTTTTATTAAGCATTGTCTGAGACTTTTGAATAAAACATTTGGGTTTAGGAGCAAAGAGAAACGGAAAGATATTGTAGTATTTCAGAAAAACAATTTCATTTCCTCTAAAGGCAAATACTGACTACATTATTATTCTTACACTGGCTGTTTTGAAGGTACTGCATTTTTAGAAAAGCCCAGAGAGAGGAAAGCTAGTTAGGCTAACTTTATGTTAATACTTACACATATTCACTTTTCAAAGGTGGCCAAGCTTGCAAGAGTAAGACCAAGTGCTGAAAGTCAACCTCATGATAACTGGATTCTAGGAGCTCCACAAACAGAGAGCAGCGGTTCTCTTCATTTTCAATGTCGGTTACATCTACCTGTAAGTAGAAATACACACTTGAAACTAGTGGCAAAGCCTAGTGAACTGGTTTACTTAAGAATTCTAATTTGATTATCTTGATTAAACATTGTTATTTGAGAAACATTTACAATGTGCTGAGGGAAGATGAAATCCAAAACAAATACACAGAAAACAAACAAGAACCTTCAAAAGCTCCCTGCCCTACTCGATTTCAAGGATTTATGTTAAAAATTGTTTAGAACAACAAAATCACAGGGAAGTTCTTAATATCCTTTTAGCAAAACATTTAAACAAGCAGGTTTCCACAGCACTGGCTTACTGGAATTTATATTTGTTATGTTAAAATATTGAATGGTTTTATTTGAAATTTTAATATTTCACTATACCAACATTAACTGAATATTTAGTTCAAATTATTCTAAGTGCATTTTTAATTTTGATTTTTGCATTATGAATACTTAGCCTTCATGCTGTCTAGAAAATTTCTCTAATTTGAAATTAACGATTTTACTAAAGTGTATTTATCGTATGATTTTTTGCTACAAATTAAAATAAATATCTTTTATTCACATCTCTATTTCTAATGTGAAAGAAGTTTCTGTCAAATACAGAGTAGTCATTTTTTTCTCTCACTGAATAACTGAATGATATTACTTTTACCTTGTGGCAGCCTTAAAACAACTCACATCTTTTAACGCCTCTATGGATGAAAATGCTTGCTATTTTAAGTTAAAGGGCAGTTTTACATATAATAGCAAGCCAAACATGGTTTTCCAGTTTTGTAACCTCTCTTAATGCAGATTCTCTATATTTGGGAACATAGACATTCATAAGACTCAGATGATGATACTTTGAAAGGATAACGAGAATAGATGGTTCCCTATATATTTGATAAATTATCTGCATTAGTGCATGTTTTCAAAACATTTAATTTAATGGACACTTTGGCTCTGATCCCAAGGAGTAATCTGAAAAAGTCACACCATGAATTTTGTATTTACACAAAAATTGACATGTGCTATAAAAGTATCAGTAACCACAGTGGGAAGCCCTGTTCACAAAGTGACCAATCAGATCTTCCAAAACCTGCCTTGAAGCCCCATGTCATTCCTCCACGACATAATAACCAAAAAGTATTTTACAGTTTTTGAAATGATTTCTAACACGGCAAGTCACTTGACCCCTACAACAGTTTTGTGCAGCGGACAGCACCGGCAGTATGAAACTCACTTTACAGATGAAGAAACAGGCTCATCTGTCCAAGATAATGTGGCTAGCAAGTGGTAGAGTCAGAATATAATTATAGTTAGATCAGGGTGTTCTGAACTTAGAGAACTCAGTAAGCAAGAATAAGCTTTATATTACTTAAATTGGTGTTTTAATTGGGAGTTTGGAAATATTCTCCAAACTACTTATAGAGAAATGTTAAAAAAAAAAAAAAAAAAATCTCAAACTGAAGACATCCATTACCTGACCTCACCTCCTTCAACTAGTCTCCAGTCTAGTCACAAGGGCCCCTCCGGCGTTTTTGCATACATGATGTACGCTCCCACCTCAGGAACATCGATCTGCTGTCTCTGCCTACGTACTTTTCCCTCAGATATCTGTACGGCTCATCTCTCATTTCCCTTAGTTGTTCACATGTCATCTTATCAGAGGTCTTGCTTAGTTACTCTAATGTAGCCTCACTTTCTATCTCCCTTACCTTCCTTTCTCTTCCTTCTTAAGACTTACAACTATGTGACATAGGTTTATCTGTTTGTTGTCTTTCTTCTTCCATAAGAATGTAAGTGTCCTGAAAGGAAAGACTTTTATTTGTTCACTGATTTATCCCCACTATTCAAAATATTGCGTGATACAAAGCAGACGTATGTAATTGTTCCTTGGTATCCACGGTGCATTGGCTCCAGTACCCCCATGGATACTAAAATCCATGGATGATCAAGTCCCTTATATAAAATGGCATAGTATTTGCACATAACCTATACATATCCTCCTTTACACTTTAAATCATCTCTAGATAATGGAAATGCTATGTAAATAGCTGTTATACTGCATTGTTGAGGGAATAATGACAAGAAAAAAAAAGTCTGTACATGTTCAGTACAGAGGCAATCACTGTAGGCCTAACTGTATAGTACACACTGCAACAATGTAACTCCCTCCCCACTGAATATTTTCAACCTCTAATCACTTGAATCCGCGGATGCAGAACCTGCAGATACGGAGGGCCAACTGTCATAATTACTTACTGAGTGAATGAACAAATTAGTGAATGGACATGAAAGAATGAAGACAATCTGTTGGTTATAAAATATTTTAGCATATTGTTGTTCTCAGGTGCCGCTGAGTCCATTCCGACTATAGCAACCCCACATCCAACAGAACTAACCACTGCCCCCTCCTGCACCATCCTCACAATCATTGCTATGCTTGAGCTCATTGTTGCAGCCACTGTGTCAATCCACCTTGGTGAGGGTCTTCCTCTTTTTTGCAGACCCTCTACTTTATCAAGCATAACGTCCTTCTCCAGGGACTGGTCCCTCCTGATAACACATCTAAAGTATGGGAGATGAAGTCTTGCCATCCTCACTTTTAATGAGCATTCTGTCTGTACTTCTTTCAAGACAGATTTGTTCGTTCTTCTGGCAGTCCATAGCATATTCAGTATTCTTCTCCAACACCATAATTCAAAGGCATCAATTCTTCTTCAGTCTTCCTTGTTCACTGTCCAGCTTTCACATGCATATGAGGTGACTGAAAATATCATGCTTTGGTGTTCTGGGTCAGGCGCACTTTAGTTCTTAAAGTGACATCTTTCATTTTTAACACTTTAAAGAGATCTTTTGCAGCAGATTTTCCCAATGCAATTCATCTTTGATTTGACTGCTGCTTCCATATGCGATAACTGTGGATCTAAGTAAAATGAAATCCCTAACAACTTCAATCCTTTCTCCAATTATCATGATGTTGCATATTCGTCCAGTTGTGAAGATTTTTGTTTTCTTCATGTTGAGGTGTAATCCACACTGAAGGCTGTAGTCTTGAATTTCATCAGTAAGTGCTTCAAGTTCTCTTCGCTTTCAAAACAACCAAGGTATGCCACCTGCATATTGAAGGTTGTTATTGAGTCTTCCTCCAATCCTGATGCTGTTCTTCTTCATATAGTACAGTTTCTCGGATTATTTACTCAGCATACAGATTGAATAAATATGGTGAAAGGATAGAACCCTGACACACACCTTTCTTGACTTTAAACCATGCAGTATGCTCTTGTTCTGTTCGAATGCCTGCCTCTTGGTCTAAGTACAGGCTCCTCATGAGCACAATTAAGTGTTCTGGAATTCCCATTCTTCGCAATGTTATCCATCATTTGTTATGATCCAGACAGTTGAATGCCTTTTCATAGTCAGTAACACACAGGTAAACATCTTTTTGGTATACCCTCCTTTCAGCCATGATCCATCTTACATCAGCAATGATATCCCTCGTTCTATGTCTTCTTCTGAGTTTGGCTTGCATTTCTGGCAGTTCCCTGCCAATGTACTGCTGCAATGGGTTTGAATGATCTTCAGCAAAATTTTACTTGTGTGTGATATTAATGATATTGTTTGATAATTTCCACATTCTGTTGGATCATCCTTCTCTGAAATGGGTACAAATATGGATCTCTTCCAATCAGTTGGCCAGGTAAGTGTCTTCCAAATTTCTTGGCATAGATGAGTAAGTGCTTCTAGCACTGCATCTGTTTGTTGAAACATCTCAATTGGTATTCTTTCAATTCCTGGAGCCTTGTTTTTTGTCAATGCCTTCAGTGCCGCTTGGACCTCTTCCTTCAGTACCATCGGTTCTTGATCATATGCTACCTCCTGAAATGGCTGAATGTTGACCAATTCTTTTTGATACAGTGACTCTGTGTATTCCTTCCATCTCCTTTTGATACTTCTTGGGTCATTTAATATTTTCCCCATAGAATTCTTCAATATTGCAATTTGGGGCTTGAGTTTTTAGTTCAGTTCTTTCAGCTTGAGAAATGCCAGGCATATTCTTCCCTTTTGGTTTTCTATCTCCAGGTCTTTGCATATTTCATTATAATACTTTACTTTGTCTTCTTGACTCGCCCTTTGAAATCTTCATTCAGCTTTTTTACTTTATCATTTCTTTTGTTTTAGCTGCTTTATATTCAAGAGCAAGTTTCAGAGTCTCTTCTGACATCCACTTTGGTCTTTTCTTTCTTTCCTGTCTTTTTAATGATCCCTTGCTTTTTTCATGGCCTTGATGTCATTCCACAACTCCTCTGGTCTTTGATCATACTAGTGTTCAACACGTCAAATCTCTTCTTGAGATGGTCTCCAAATTCAGGTGGGATATACTCAAGGTCGTACTTTGGTTGTTGTAAACTTGTTCTAATTTCCTTCAACTTCACCATGAACTTGCATATGAGCAACTGATGGTCTGTTCCACAGTCGGCCCCTGGCCTTGTTCTGACTGATGACATTGAGCTTTTCCATCATCTCTTTCCACAGATGTAGTCAATTTGATTCCTGTGTACTTCATCTGGTGAGGCCTATGTGTATAGTTGCCGTTTATGCTGTTGAAAAAAGGTATTTGCAATGAAGAAGTCTTTGGTCTAGCACAATTTTATCATGTGATCTCTGGCATTGTTTCTATCATCAAGGCCATATTTTCCAACTACCAGTCCTTCTTCGTTTCCAACTTTAACTTTCCAATTGCCAATAACTATTAATGCATTTTGATTGCATGTTTTATCAATTTAGGACTGCAGAAGTTGATAAAATAACTTCAATTTCTTCATCTTTGGCTTTAGTGGTTGGTGTGTAATTTGAATAACAGTCATAGTAACTGGTCTTCCTTGTAGGCCCATGGATATTATCCTATCACTGACCGAGTTGTACTTCAGGATAGATTTGAAATGTTCTTTTTGACAATGAACATGATGCCATTCCTCTTCAATCTGTCATTCCTGCCATAGTAGACCATATGACTGTCTGATTCAAAAGGGCCAATACCAGTCCATTTCAGCTCACTAATGCCTAGGATATCTATCTTAAAGTGTTCCATTTCATTTTTGACAACTTTCAAGTTTCCTAGATTCATACTTCATACATTCCACGTTCTGATTATTATTGGATGTTTGCAGCTGTTTCTTCTCATTTTGAGTCATGCCACATCAGCAAATAAAGGTCCCGAATGCTTGACTCCACCCACATCATTAAGGTTTACTCTTCTTTGAGGAGGCAGCTCTTCCCTAGTCGTATTCTGAGTGCCTTCCAACCTGAGAGGCTCATCTTCCGGCACTATATCAGACAGTGTTCTGCTGCTATTCATAAGATTTTCACTGGCCAATTTTTTCAGAAGTAGACTGCCAGGTCCTTCTTCCTAGGCTGTCTTAGTCTGGAAGCTCAGCTGAAACCTGTCCACTAAGGGTGACCCTGCTGGTATTTGAAATACCAGTGACAAAACTTCCAGTATCACAGCAACACCCAAGCCCCCACAGTACAACAAACTGACAGACACGTGGCAGCAGACTGATATTAAATATTCACGGAGTTACCATAAAGTTTTCGCTGGTTTGGTTAACGGAGATAGATGTAAGATTTAAAAAGAAAATGGTGCCAAGGGGGAAATTACTAAAAAAGGCCCAGAGATGGCATGTTTATTGACATTATGTCTAGACCAGTGATGTCTTGTGATTAACTATGTAACGTCTGTAAAGATTCCCTCCTTGAGCCTTATTTTCCCTATGTGGAATATGGGCTCCAAAAATTTCTTAAGTCTCAGAAGTTTTGAGGAAGCGCCTTAAAGTCTGGAGCTGGGAAAAGGGTTGTTGAATGGCTGACCTTTTTTCCTTGCATTGTAATATGAGTTTCTACATAAGAGTTTATTTGTATAAAAGGTTTTGTGCTTAAAAAATATTGAACACACAACTATCACAGCCTCCACCAGACTGAGTCCAGTACAACTAGATGGTGCCCAGCTACCACCACCGACTGCTCTGACAGGGATCACAATAAGAGGTCCCGGACAGAGCTGGAGAAAAATATAGAACAAAATTCTAACTCACAAAAAAAAAGACCAGATTTGCTGGCCTAAAGGAGACTGGAGAAACCCCGAGAGTATGGCCCCCAGACACCCTTTTAGCTCAGTGGTGAAGTCATTTCCGAGGTTCACCGTTCAGCTGGGGAGTGGACAGCCCCGTAAAACCAAATGGGACTAATGAGGCACAGCAGTCCAGGGATAAGGGCCAGAAGGCAGAAGGGGGCTGGTGATCTGGTGATAGGGAACCCAAGGTTGAGTAAGGATAGTGTTGATGTGTTGTGAGATTGTTAACCATTGTCATAGGGCAACATGTGTACTAACTGTTAAATGAGAAACTATTTTGTTCTGTAAGCCTTCATCTGAAGTGAGAATAGCAGCACAATTGGAAGAGCACAGTCGATGTCACTGAACTGTGCATGCAGAAAGTTTTGAAATGGTGTATCTTTGGCTATGTATATTTTCACCAAAAAAAAAAAAAAAAAAGGTTTAGAAGGGAGAGGGTTGACATGTTGTGGGGTTGTTAACCAATGTCATAAAACAATATGTGTACTACTGTTTCATGAGAAACTATTTGTTCTGTAAGTCTTCACCTGAAGTACAACTAAAAAAAAAAAAAAAAGACCAAAAGACCACTCTTACTGGTCTGATAGAGACTGGAGAAACCACAAGAGTATGGGCCCCAGACACCCTTTTAACTCAGTACTGAAGTCACTTCTGAGGTTCACCCTTCAGGCAAAGATGAGACAGGCCCATAAAACAAAACGAGACTAAAAGGGCACACCACCCCATCGGGGCA
Organism: Trichechus manatus latirostris; assembly: GCF_000243295.1. Taxonomy (NCBI): domain Eukaryota; kingdom Metazoa; phylum Chordata; class Mammalia; order Sirenia; family Trichechidae; genus Trichechus; species Trichechus manatus. Next base: position 2,677,971 of record NW_004443959.1, on the reverse strand, counting down.
AGAACAAGAAGGCAGAAGGGGACAGGAAAGCTGGTAATGGGGAACCCAAGATGGAAAACGGGAGACTGCTGACATGTCGTGGGGTTGGTAACCAATGTCACAAAACAGTGTATGTATTGTTTAGTGAGAAACTAATTTGTTCTGTAAACCTTCATCTAAAGCACAATAAAAAATGCAAAAAAAAAAAAAAAAAGTATGGAACCATTGATTGATAAGTCTCTGATGTTCCTAGCAGTGTCAATATTCCAGTTTCTATAATTTACTGCAGTATAATTTGTAACATGGAAGTTTCTCCTTTATGTGAAATGCAGATTCTATATGGGTTATTTTCTGTATGGATGCATCCTATGAAAAGGAACAGAGTAAGAAAAAATTATTCATGTTTTAAGTATCATTTAGATTCAATTTATTTCTTTTCAGCAACCCTAACAGCTTGTAAATTTTTAGGACATGAACTGTATCATGAGGGAAGGAAAGATAAGAGAAACTATAAATTAAACCTTTATGTGCTTGTTTTTATATTAGCGTACAAATAATAGTTTCCATTTAAAAAATATGTTTGGTAATTAAGTTCTTTGTATAATAACTTTTTCATTTGTACACAGACATTTTCTTTTTCTTTTTGGCCTGGGGACTTTTTCTTCTTTTGACTATTTGAAATTCAATTCTTTCCTTCTTTTTTCTTGTGTAGTTCTTTATTTAAACATAATTTATTTGTTGTTGAGACTATACACAGCAGAACATATACCAATTCAACAATTTCTACATGTACAATTCAGTGACATTAATTACATTCAAGTCATGCAGCCATGTTCACCTCCTTTTTTGAGTTGTTCCTCCACTACTAACATAAACTCACTGCCCTCTAAGTTTCCTAGCTAATCTTTAAGTTGCTGTTGCCAATTCGACCCCATATAGATCTTAAAAGAGCACAATGCTCAAGGCAGACTTCTTTACTAGTTGAGCTAAATAACTGTTTGGTTTAAGAAAACTTCAGGGGATATTTTTGGTTTAAAGATTATCTCAGGGCAATAGTTTCAGGGGTTCAACCAGCCTCCATGGCTCCAGGAAGTCTAGAGTGGCCGAGAAATTTGAAATTCTGTTCTGCAGTTTCTTCCTTTTGATGATGATTCTTCTATAGAATCTTTGATCAAAATGTTCAGTAATGTAGCCAAGCACCATCCAGTTCTTCTGGTCTCTTGGCAAGGGGGCAGTTGTTCATGGAGGCAATTAGCCACACATTCCATTTCCTCCTCCTATTCTTGACTCTCCTTCTTCCTCTGTTGCTCCAGGCGAATAGAGATCAATTATTGTATCTTGGATGGCCACTTGGAAGCTCTTAAGACCTCAGGCACTGCACAGCAAACTAGGAGGTAGAACAGAAGCACTAAACACATTATTAGGCCAATTAACCGGGATGACTCATGAAACCATGACTCTAATGTACACCGATTTTTAAGAATGTATCTTTGTCAGGAAACATTTTCTTCCAAATGTTCACCAATAATTTCAATCATTTCAGAGTGTATTTAAAATAGAAATGTGAAAAATACAGTAACTACAAAATTATCCACTTTGTGTATGCACATTTGCATACTCCCTCATATCATGAAGGATTTCAAATGGTTTCTCTCTCAAGAATGCAGCTTTAAATTCTCTGTGACTGTAGCTGAAAAAGCTCTGCTTTATGCAAGAGAAGACAATGGGCCTAAAAATGGAACTTGAGTGCATCTTTTTTAAACACACAATAAGGAATACACTTTGTTGGACAATCATTATATATTCTGATACACAAGAAATATTAATCTTGGATTTGTGCCTATGTATTAAGATATTTAATAAAGGAATGTTAAAATTATTTTATTTATCATGTCCTTTAAGGTTTTTTTTTTGCAATAAATTCTGGTAACCAAAATTCAAAATGAATTTTTGTGTAAAGAAAAATAAAAGATAAAAAATATGCCAAAAACTTTTGGTCTCAAAAAATGACTTAGACCTGTTTTTCCCTGCTCCTCTCTGCTACGCACAACTATAAACCTTGGATATAATGAAAGAGACAACCAAAGGAGAACTCTTAAAGATGGTAAGAAAAAGTCAGATTAGTTTGGGACTCCAGAACTGAAGGAACAACACAGTTGCAGAGTGTCTTGCGTCCTCCCCACCCAACAGAAGAAGGCCACCCAGGCCCAGTGTTTTTTGACCCCTGACCTAGCAACCTAAGACAGCCCAAACAGGCTCATTCTTTCCCTGGATCCAATGGGTGTCCCTCTGATATCAGGTGAGCTCAAAACCATGGGCAAAGAGGATTGACTGAAAAATGATAGGTGGTCAGGGAAGCACTTTCTTTCCATTAGACTTGAGACTCCTTTTTCACACCAAGAGCTACTGATGAAAGTGGTAAAGGGATTCCAATCACAACAAGTGGCCCAGTGCTGAAAGCCTCCTTGTTCCAGTGGTCCCAAGACTCTCTGGCCTCATCCAGAGCCTCTGGGGTTGCTGGGGGTTATTGATAAGGGATGCCACCACACCCTTCTCCACCAAGTGTTGTGGGCAGCACTGGCGTAGGGAAACTCTTTCTATTCCCTTAGGCAGCACCAGGGGCCAGTGTGAGTCCCAATGGCACAAAATAAACCAAGCATATCAAAATAATACCACAAAATCTCTGAAAATAAAACTGGAAGTACAACCCACAAAAGTAGGTCAAGACCTACATGGTAAACCTAAACAGGGTGACTGCTTGATAAAATAAAAGATTTAAATAAAACCTAGACTCTCCTAACATAACAGACAAAATGTCCACAACACAACTGAAAATCACCCATCAAAATAAGATTCAAGAAAATCACAACTTGAACAAGAAAAGACAATTACTGTATTTTTATACAAAGGACGCATGCTCCCCCCCAAGGTATTTTGGTAAGCGTGGCTATGCTGGTTTTTTTTTTTTTTTTTAACTACAATAGCGGCACTTACAAAAATACCTCATGGGGGGAGGGAGTGGTTGGCAAACAAAAGGCGCACCTTATTTGTATAAAAATTCGGTAACTGATGCCAGCACTAACATGAATCAGGTGTTGAAATTATTTAACAAGGATTTTAAAGTATCACTAAAATACTTCAGTCATTAATTACAAATTCTCCTGAAACAAATGAAAAAAATAAAAAATTTCAAGCACAATAAAAATAGATGTTATAAAAATAACCAAAAAGAAATTACAGAAATGAAAAATACAGTAACGGAAAAAAAAAAAAAAAAAGAGTCTCTGGATGGGCTCAATAGTCAAATAAGGATGACTGAGTATAGAAATAGAGAAATTAAGGACAGAAAAACAAAATTAACCCAACAACAAAAGGGAGAAAAGAGGCTAAAACAAACAAATGAAGTGAGCCTCAGGGACCTGAGGGACATAACAAAGATCCAACACTTGTATCATTAGAACACCAGAAAGAAGGGGAAAAGTGTGAAGATAAAAGAGTATTTGCAGAAATAATGTTTGAAAACTTCCCAAATTTGGTGAAAGGCACAAACTTCCAGATACAAAAAGCTGAGCTAACCTCAAAAAGGACACACTCAAAGAAATCTATACCAAGACACATCATCATGAAACTTTTCAAAACTATAGACAAAGAAAAAGTCTTGAAAGCAGACAGAGAGAACAACAAATTACCTATAGGGAACACCAATTTGAATGACAATGGATTTCACATGTGAATCCATGGTGGCCAGAAGAAAATGCATAATATTTTTTAAGTGCTGAAAGAAGACTCTCAAGTGCAAATTCTGTATCTGGCAAAACTATCCCTTAGAAGTAAGAGGGAAATAAAAATGCTCTCAGACAAAGGACAACTGAAAGAAATCTGTTGATAGGAGCTCTACCCTTGAAGACTGGCTAAAGTAAGTTTTCAAAACAGAAAGGAAATAATAAAACAAGGAACTTTGGAGCATCAGAAGGACGAATGGAAAGGACAGAGAAATGGGTAAATAGAATAGACTATTCTTTTCCTTATGAGCCTGATAAATCATATTTGATTACTGGAACAAAAATTATAACACCACCTGATACTCAAGTCAATGTTATTTAAAAGTGGGGATGGTAAAGGAACCCAAACAAAAATGAGATTTCCACGTTAAACTTCAAGGGAGCTTGTCTTGTTTAATTCTCACGAGTTAAATGGTCAACTTTCTGATCATTATATTGCCAGTAGAAAAATGTAGATGATCAGTAAATATTTGCAAGATAAAACTACATTTAAACTACTACTAAGATGTTATTTGCCATTTTGATTGTGTTGACATTTGCACTGACGGTACAAAGGCCTGGTAGGCAAACAGCGGGCTCCTTAGCAAGAATCAAGGCAGTGGCACCAAACTGTGGCAGTGGTTATTGTACTCTTCACTGCCACACACTCAACGGTTAAAAAAAAAAATAAGTTTCACTTAGGGATGTCTTTAATAAAATTATTAATTTTATAATTTGATTTATTAATTTAAATTTTATTAATAAGATTAATTTAATATTAGAAAGAACCTATCTTTTGAATATTCTGTGATAAAATGAGAAACAAGCATAAAACACTTCTCCTGTATATTGAAGTACGATGGTTGTCTCAAGGAAAACCACTGTGTTTTTTGAGTTGTGAGTTGAACTGCCCACTTTTTTCATAGAACACCATTTTTACTTTAATGAACAACAGATAGATGAACTATTATTATTCAGACTTGGATATCTGGCAAATATTTTCTCCAAAATGAACAAAAGTGAGCCAATCACTTCAAGAAAAACAACTGAGAGTATCTGTTGCCAATGATAAAATTTGAGCTTTTAAGACAAAAATAGAATTTTGACAAACTTGTGTTTGTCACCATGAGCCTGACAGTTTTCCAATAAGTTAAAGACTTTTCTGATAAAATCAACCCATGGCGATATTAATGAATGTAAATTTTTGGTATCGTATAATGGAATGAGTCAATATTTGGAAGATCTGCATAACTTAGTGTACCAAAATTTCTCAAACGATCATTACATATTACAAAATCATGCATTGTTAAAAGATCCATTCAAAGTTTAAGATAGACAAATGGACTTTTCCCCCCTTGGTATCAGTATGAAAGTTTGTTGATATGGCTTCAAATTTCACATTGCAATGAACCTTTAAGAACAATCACTTATAGAGTTTTGGTGTAGTATCAAAGCATATCCACAATTATCAGAAAAAGCTCTTCCTCTTTCCAACTGCATATCTGTTCAAGCCAAATTTTCTTTATATACTTCAAGCAAAACAAAATTATCTCAGTAGATTGAATGCAGAAGCAGATAATGAGAATCTAGCTGTCTTTTATTCTGCTAGATATGAAAGAGATTTGAAAAACTATAAAAAAAAATCACTCTTACTATTAAATTTATTTTGTTTTGGAAGATATAGTTCTTTTCAAAAAATGTTATTAATCTTAACATATAATGTGTTTGTCGTTTTTAAATAATAAACACATATTTTTTAATTTTCTCATTTTAAGATTCTAATATAGTAAATATCAATACATAAAACCCACATAAACAAAAGTTCTTTGGGGTCCTCAATACTTTTTAAGACTGTGAAGAGTTCCTGAGACCAAAATTTGAGAATCACTTGTCTAAAAATAACTTTATATTCTAAAGAAAAATATGGACGATTCTTGCTAAGTCAGTAACTTTAAAATTTTCAGCACATTCAGTGGAAGATACTTAATTCTAGACTAGGTTAATGAACTCACAATTTAAGGAGACACTTTGTTCACTCCTGAGTGAGTCCTTTGAGGAACTATCCCTATCCCCATATACCATACCACTTGACAGGGAAATTCGAGCCCTCCTATGTTATTCTCAGCTTTCATTCTAAAAATCTTGCCCCAATTTACTCCTTGTAAAGATGATTCTTCCCATTACTACTGTCCTAATTTCTGACTTATTGTTTATTCTCCTACTTTTACCTTGTTTGATACTCAGGACTTAATCTGTTCCTTCACAGGACTACAATTCTCTGCAACAATTTAAGCTATCCCTTTCTCAAGCATCCCTCTGGATGCAATCTAACCTCTGGAATAAAGTCAAACGCTCTGTACGTCTCCTTCTAGGTTTTCTTAGAACCGCCAGTTGGTTTACTGAATATATACAGATACGATTCAAAGGGAAAGGCATTTTTCAATGAGAAGTAGATTACGGAGATCAGCAGTTTGAGCAAATTAGTTGTCTACATACGTTGTGAGACATAAACATATGTAAGTGACATTTTTACTCTCTTCATTTAGATAGTCATATAATATCACATGAAGAAAGTACTAAGTGGTTGCTCTGCAAACACAGTAACTTGATATTTAAGAAAGGAAAATCTTAGGTATCTTGTACCCTGAGACAATTTCTTCAACTTCTTCAAGTGCCAGAGATAATCTCATTTAAAGGAACATACCAGAATACTCCGGCTTCATACCTCCACTCTCATCCCCAAAAGTGGTTGCCATGTAGTTGTAAGAGTCTGAAAACACATCGATGCATTTGGCACCCTGAATGCATGAGGTGAGTAGGACACTCTCCAGTAGGTTTGTACACTGCGCACACTAGCTGAGCCATAAGCTCTCTAAGAGTCAGTTATGTTTGCTCTCAAACTTGTTTATGCCAGTTGAACTTGTTATTCTAAGTCATGTAATTTAACTCAACATTATATAAGCTGATGAAATTTAAGTGAAAAAAGAAAGACTTTCAGCCCTGAAAACTAAGCTGAATGCTTCAGAAAAACTTAATTCAGGCTTGTCACATAAAAAATTGCTGTAGATGTGGGAAAAACAAAAATGTTCGTTACATAAAACACTGTTATAGTGCTGAGTGTAGGCAGAATGGCTGTACAGTATTGGGAAAAATCACACAAATGTAGGAGAATTGCTTTGCAAGTTCTTACTTAAGAAACTGAAAATAAAAAATGAGTTTATAGTTTTTGAATTTCTTGAAGAAAAGGAGTTAGCTCTATAGTAAATATTTGGTAAATGTATGCTCATTTATATTTTTTAGTTTTACATAAAATGTTTGAGGTATAGATATATCCTTTTTTATGTTCTCCACCACTTCAACATACTTAACTGACTCATGTGGTAGTTAAGACGGTTTTTATTGTAACACATTCAGTTTGATAAAGGCTTTAAGAAACACATAATTTACAGTGCTACAAGAAGACAGAAGCTAATTTGACCTCAGGAGATCAGGAAATGTTTGTGCACAAGGTGGCATTTCAGAATGGCTTTGAGGAAGAGTAGAATTTGGACATGTACAGGTGAGGGAGAAACGACTGGGGGCAGAGATGAGGGGAGTCAACAGAGGGATTTTTGTGGAGTAGTTCATGGTAAGCGAAGGTGAATTGTGGTTGATATGGTTAGAGAAGTATGCTAGGGCCAGAACATGAGGACTACTGGATGCTTAGGAACATCACATATGTCCAAAGTATTGTGAACACTTACTTTAGTTCCTTTGAGTTAGTAGACAAGGGAGAAAATTTAAAAAGATGAAAAAGACATCTCATGAGATAACCCTTAAAAGTTAAGGGCAGAGAACTAATATCTTTTTATGCCGACTATGTCGTTGTTGAGGAGCCCTAGAGGTGAAATGGTTAAGAGCTATGGCTGCTAACCAGAAGACTGGCAGTACAAATAAACCAGCCTTTCCTTGGAAACTCTATGGAGCAGTTCTACTCTCTTCCATAGGGTCGCTATGAGTCGGCATCGACTTGACTGCACACAACAACAACGACGACACGTTGTTGGTTGCTGTCGAGTCGATTCTGACTCATGGCACCCCCATGCGTGCGGAGTAGAACTTTTGGAGGCAGAACACCTGTCTTCCGAGCCACCTCTGGGTAAGTTCAAACTGCCAGCCTTTCAGCTAGTAGTTAAGTGCTTAACCGTTTGTACTACCCAGGACTCAAGTCCCTATATTAGATGCTTAGCTTTTTGCAGCTATTTATCACAGAGGTCAAATGTGAAACCTTTTAAGTCAAGATTTTTTTTTTTTTAAATAGGAGATGAGAAAAAAGCTTTTATACAGAAGAAATTTTGACAGGAAGAAACAAAAAATTAAGGAAAACGGTCAGAATCAGACTCAATGTATCTAGGAGATTCTGGGTATCTCCTACATATTTGATACAAAACATTAAAGAAAATAGGAAGATAATATGCAAAAAATTAAATGAAACGTTTCATATGCAGTGAGGGTGCACCTATAGTAGCGGCTTATGTCCACAGTAAGCAGAACGTAGGAAAATGCTCATCATATCAGACCACATTTTCAACTGGCAAAGTTAACACAAATAAATATCCAGACAGTGACCAGTTTTCATGAAAGACTTTTGCTTTCTTCTACTTTTAAGATCTTAGAGTCTCTTCTTGATAGAATGTGAGATAGTAGCAGGAAAAATGTTAGAGATGGTGATTCTAAAGGTTACTTAAAGCTCTGGTAATCTATAGTTCTGAGACACGGTAAGTGTAAAACTGAGGGATGTCAGCATTCACAAGAATTCTCTAATGGTTTACAATGGAGGAATGTACTGAACTACATTCCTGCTCAGCTACTCTAGCTATGTGACTCTGCACATGCCTGAGCTCTAATTCACTCAACAGTAATATGGCAGGAGGAGGGGGGAGGCTTTTCACAGAGCTACGAGAAAAGTTAAAGAAGGTAAAGCATGGAGAGCACCAAGAAGAGTGCTTAAAAAAAAAAAAGCCTATTGCTATTGAGTTGATTCCGACTCATAGTGACCCTACAGGACAAAGCAGAACCGCCCCATAGGGTTTTAAGGAACGACTGGTGAATCGAACTGCCAACCATTTGGTTAGCAGCTGAGCTCTTAACCATTGCACCACCAGAGCCCCACAAGAGTGCCTGGTGCTGGATAAATGCTCAATTTGATTTCCCTTCACTTTGAATTGGTAGTTCCCCAGGGTCTGTTCTGACTTCCTCCCTCTACAGCGAGATCTTACATGAAATTTTTTATTATCTGAGCTATCTATCAAGAATTTCAGTTCTGCTTTTACTAGAAACACTAAGAGACATGGGCTTATCTCCACTGCTTACAGAAAAGTAAGAGACTTCAGACTTCTGAGAAAGAAAGTTTCTGTACCACTACTCTCCCAGGCCAACCTCTTTCCTGGGCATTAAGTCAACAGACTTTATCCCTGGCATCTTAATAAGTATGAAAAATGAAGAGGAAGAGGTCCTTTTCCACTGTGCCTTATTTCATTAGCTTAAGGTCATGGAGTTGATTCTGAAAGAAGTGCCTTTAGAATGAGACTTGGTGAAGATTTTATCCTATTGACAAACTAACAAGTTAAAAACCAAAAACCAAACCCATTGCCACTGAGTCAATTCCAACTCACAGTGACTCTATAGGACAGAGTAGAGCTGCCCCACAAAACTTGCCACAATTTAATGGATTCTGGCAGAAGACAAGAGAATCCTGGGGCAGAGACAAAGGTCTTTATTATTCATAGCAAGAGCAGCAGCCAGAGTATCAGCATTTTCTTTTGCCAGTTCCCTGATCTCCAATGCCCACAGAGGGTCAGTGACACCTGCACATACAGTAGGTTGTGTTATAGAAGAACCTTTACCTTAGGGAATCTGAATCTTTTATACTGGACACAAAGCCACCTTCCCTTTGCTCTGGAGGGAGACACTATCTCTATCTTCCAAGGCTTTTTGTTATATAAATATCCTTGAAAAGATAGTCTGGAACAAAGATATCAGGGCCTCTGCTTGCAAGGCTTGTAGAAATCTGAAAGACCCATGGAAAATTGTCTCCCAATAGCCATGCAATATGTAATATAACTTATTCCATCGGTAAATAGTCCAAGACTAATTTCTCTTAATACCAAACTCTGTTATTCAGAAGAGTATTAAAAGGAAGGTTTTTAAACATGGCTTTCTAGATCATGAAAGAATATATTTTCCTTTGAAAACAATATTTACTCTAAAGTTTATTTTAAAAAATGATGACAAACTAAGATTAAAAAGGTAAACATTCATAATTAGGCTAGTGAGAATTATTTTCATGTATACTGTGGATATGCTTTTATCATTTATTTAGTCCTTTTAATGAATTCTCTTTATTAATTTTAGTCATTTGATTCTGTCTAATAAGAACTATGTTTATATACCAAACAGGACAGAAAAAGAATATAAAGAAATATGGATGTTTTAAGATAATGAGAATGTGAGTTAACTTGCATCTCTTTTTTAAATCCAATTGGTTTGGGCAATAAATACAGTACTTCTTAAATGATTCTTAAGCATGTCTTCCACAGATTAGTAAAACTTGAAAGAAATTATTATTATCATTTACTATATTTTCTTTTACTCTTTCTCTTCTCCCAGTAAATTATAAAGTAATTTACACTTCTTTTAACACTCTTGGTTCCTTCCCCAGTATCAAACAAAATCCTGGAAGGCGAAATGCCCAGTATTTCACAGGCACCTATATAGTTAGTGACTACTCCATAATGACACCACTAATTTAACACCACAGAATTTTAAAGAGCAAATATCAAATTGTGCGTCAAACATAAGATTACCTCTTCTCCTTTGTCTCTCAAAGCTATGCTTCTCTCATTGAATTGGGTGACTTTAGTTCTTGCTGTAACTCAACTTATCAAGAAGCTGCAGCCTTTTTATCAGATTAGAGTCACTGTACTTGAAAAAGTAGGCTTAGTTGCCTCATCTCAAATGAGGACAGTTTAACCTTAAAATTCTCTGTGGCTTCTGAAAATGGACATGAATATCCTAAACTAAGGCACCTCTCCTGAAATCTGCATCTTCCTACAGGGGTTGATAGTAGCTTATTTATCTTCAGATATTTGTGAATAAGAAATAGATACTAATGCATATAGAAGTACTTTATGAATATGAAATAATTATAAATATATAAAGGATTATTATCTGGAGTAGTAACACCAATCACCATATTTTATCTTCCACATGAGTTAATGAGCTGTTAGACTGCTTCTAAGAGACTCTCATATGATGACAGATTCAAAGCTACAAAATAACTCTGCTATTCCTTTCATGCACACAATAAAGTCATACTGAGGTGTCCTTGTATGCAGAACTTAAAAATACAAAACAAACAAACAAAACACCCTGCTTTGATAGATATACAGAAACAGAAGGCTACAGAGTTGATCTCTAGCAATACTAGATCCCTGTCTGTTAAAGCAACTTTTTACATAAAGTTTTAGGTGGCTAATGTGGTCTATTGCGTTCACTGGATCTAACCAAGATCTCTAGTGAAGGTAAGTCAAAGGCTGAGAAGACCAAAAACAAAGTCATAACCTTTTGGACTAACAAACTCAAAGAGCCTAGGATCAGGTAGGCTGGGTGTGAAGGCTCAGAGAGACTGAGTAGAAAGATTAGGGCTCTTCAGGCTTGAAAAATGATAATAAAATGAGAAAAACAAAAAAATTAAGTTCTCTACGGCTCCCGAGGAGATGGGCAGATTTGTTCATTTAGATTCTGTGATCTGGAATTAAGAACATTCATCTGACGTGTAAAAGGGGAAAAATTAAAACAAAACTGAGAAGTAAGTTTTTGGAGGCTGTTCTCACTGAAGATGGTATAAGAGAGAGGTGATAAATTTGAAGGCCATTCATTCATGGAAGATTTAGGCAGTATTTACACTGTGCAGGCATGGTGTTGTATACTAGGAATATAGGCTCAGAGTAGTTAACTAGTTTGTACAATGGTTCTAAGTTATAGACAGACCCATTCTCTTCCAGATCTGAAGGACTCCTGCTGGGTAAGGAGTGAGCCAGGTATCTGATGGTGGAAGGGATTATAGAATACTTGGAAAGTACAGATTCCCGAATCATGTAATTAGCTCTTGAAAATAAGTGAACATGTCTGATTTTCCACTGACTTAAACAGTACTTACATCAGTGCCTGGTACACAGTAAGTACTCAATAAATAGCATTACTAAGAGACAAGGAAATATAAACAGGACATAAATTAAGATCCTGTCCACTTCTGGGTATTTCTGGGTTTTATTAAATAGAAAACATAAAATTGTAGAAATATCACTAAAGGCTAAACACTAAAGGCAGGGTAGTCATTTTTTATTGTGCTACAGGTGACTACTAACAATGGTAGTTCATTATTATGTATCAGACGGCCACATTTTAGCACTGAGATGTTGTACAAACTACTGAAGTACTCTGAGCTTACTTCCTCATTATGTAGAATGAAGTGATCAGATCACTATGTCAGAGGGTTATAATGACATTTAAACGATATGACATATATACCAAGCCACAGTAGGCTTAAAAAACTAACAGTACGCAGAATCTTCTCAGTTGAAGTGAAGAGGGATTTTTATTGTATCTTTCAGAGTTTTTATTTTGACTCTAAATTTGTATTCTAGTTAGAAGTTATCCAGAGAGACTTCTGGGTAGCCAAAGAAAATGGAGGCCACTGAGGTATGTGTCTTCCTACATATCTTCCAAGAAAGAAAACTGTGGGGATATATGTCATTTAAACATGGCTGCACTATTGACAACTGCAGCCCCCACAGGCCTCTATGCTGCACAGCATGTTGAGACTTGTCCCCAACGTGTTGAGACTTGTCAC
>NW_004443959.1:2656284-2665238 GCF_000243295.1 Trichechus manatus latirostris | reverse complement strand
TTTCCCAAACCTATTGTCCCTTTACTGATTGGCTTGTTTACCTGAATTCCTTCTCCCTTGCCCGCACCCAAAGCCCATTGTTCTGTTATTTGCTTCACTGCTTGCTGTACTGACTATAAATAAACTCCTGGGACTGAAGCCGGGGTCAACTCCTCAGAGTGACCCTCCTGGCCCCACTTCTCTGTAAGAGTTGTGTTTGGTACTGTCTCCGCCGTCCCGACATTCGCCGCTGCTGCGACAGATGGTGCCCCGCATGAGGGGCTGCGACAGAAAACAACAACAACAACAACAAAGAACAAATAAAATACACAAAACCCCTTATACTCAGCATAGTAATAGGCCAAGAATGTCCAAAGTTCAAAATACCATAAGTAAAAAAGAAAGACACCAAATCCCAGAGAATGATTTCTCACATTCCATACTATATTAATATTTCATGGATTCAAAAACAGAAATAATCAAAATCAACAAAAATGAGGGGAACCAAAAAACTGTAATAAAAATAGAAAAAAAATGAACTTAATTGTACTATTAATGAGTAAGACAACTATACTGAAGGCAATGTGTATGTGTGTATGTATCTGGGAGAAAGAAAAAAAGAATTAAGTAACCTAAAACAATAATTTTGACTACTATTATTCTAAGGCTAAAGACAATAAGAACTGTATACAAATGTTATATTCTAGCTAGTAAATTTGATGAGTTGGCAGATCTAAAATTACTTTATATGTGCATTCTAGAATTGAGCAAATAAATGTATTGGGGATAATGAGTTTCAGGGTTCTCATTGACGGAGAAAGAAGTTTACAAATAAGGGAGAAGGCTAGAATTAATTCTCTGGTGTTGGATTGGAATTGGAGGTATCAGTATGAACTTATGGTTTTTTAAATGTATACAGATACACAAAGAAACAGATACAGACATATGTGTCTATACATATATACATTTCTCAGTCCTGTCCCTAAGAGGATCTAGAAGCTGTAATACCACAGTATCTGAGTATACCCAGTTCTTGGTTTCTAAATACCATCCTTCAACAAAAAGAACCAAAGCTCCTTAGAGCCAACGACTAAATCCAGGGTTGGGCAGGGAAAGTCCAGTAAGTCAGAAACTTCTTGTGGTTAACAGGAAGTAAGGCAGTGCTCAAAAAATGATGAGCACATGTCAAAAAGATAAAGGCTACAACTTGAAGGGAAGCTCCTCATGGCCAAATCTGAGATAATTTGAGCAAAAATAAATACATAAATAATGATAGTAATAGATTATAACCATAGAACAAAATAAGAATATTGAGTTCATACTGATATAAATAGAAAAAAGGAGAATTCAAACCCAGTGTCCGGGCCTAAACTTTACCACTACTTTTGGAATTCAAACCCAGTGTCCCTCTAGTCCACTGTTAATGCAGGGGTCAGGGGGCTTCTCATAAAACACAAATCTGATCATGGTGCTTCCCTGACACCTATCCATGTTGCCCTGGCCATCCTCAAAGTCCAGTCTGAGTATGATCATGGGGCTCTCCACAATCTGACCTGCTTCTTTCTCCAGTTCTTCTCCTGGTAGCCCTTGCCTTCAAACCATATGCAGCTGTGCTGAACTCAGTACAAATATCACCTCCTCAGGGCAGCCTTTCCTCATTGCCTCCAGACAGAATGGCTACATGTCCTCCCCTGAACGCCATGCAGACTTCTATCACAGCACATAAACACTTTAGTGTATTTCTGTATTTATTTATACATCTATGTTCCCCATTGACTGGAACCCCATGCCAATGGGCTCCATTTATTCAAACTGAAATTGAGCATTACATGTATTATCCCATTTAATTCTCACAATAATTCTATATTATTTCCATTTTATAGATGAGGAAACTGAGGTTATAAGAGATTTAGTAACCTTTCCAAGGTCACAGAGCTAGTGAGTGGTGAAACTAGGATTTGAATCCAGTTCTGTGTGGCAGGAGAGCCCAAACACTTTGCAACTTACCACCATGTCTATTTTTCTATTCCAGAGTGTGGCACAGTGAATATCATAGAATAAGCTTGAAGAATGTATGATGACTATTTCACATAATGCTCTGTTCAGACAACAGTTACTAGGCAAGGCTTTTAAAAAAATTTATTGTTGCAAAAACATAAAGAACACAACATTTGTCAATTCAACATTTTCCATGTGTACAATTCAATAAAACCGACTGCATCATTGTGCAACCATTACCATCATCCACTGCCAAAATTTCCATCTCCATAAACAAAAACTCTATGCTACCTAAACAATGATTCCCCCCTCTCTCCACACCTCCTACCCCTGGTAACCACTATTAAACTCTAATCTCTATACCTTTGCCTATTCTAGGTAATTCATATTAGTGAAATCATATAATATTTGTCCTTTTGGGACTGACTAATTTTACTCAGCATAATGTTTTCAAGGTTCATCCATGTTGTGGAATGTATCAGGACTTCATTTCTCTTTATGGCAGAGCAGTATTCCACTGTATGTATGTACCACATTTTGTTTATCCATTCATCTAATCTGTAGACGGACATTTGGGTTCTTTCCACCTTTTGGCTATTGTGAATAGTGCTGCAGTGAACATTGGTGTACATGTGCCTGTCTGTGATGTTACTTTAAGTCTCTTAGATACAGATCTAAAACTGGATAATAAACCACTATCTGATATAAGGTTCCTAACATTTTTCTCTTTCTGTAGGTTGTCTCTTTATTTTTTGATAAAGTACTCTGATGTACAGAAGTTTTTAATTTTGATGAGATCCCGTTTATCTGTTTTGCTTTTTGTTGCTTGTGCTTTTGGTGTCATATCTAAGAATCCATTGTTGAAGACTAGATCCTGAAGCATTGCCCCTGTTTTATTCTAAGAGTTTTATGGTTTTAGGTCATATACTTAGGTCTTTGATCCATTTTGAGTTAGTTTTTATATATGGTTTTAAGTATGGACCTAACTCCAATCTTTTGCATGTGGAAATCCAATTGTCCCTCACCATTATTTATTAAAGAGACAATTCTCCCCCTACTTGATGGATTTAGCACCCTTATCAAAGGTTAACTGATCACAGATGCATGAGCTTAACTCTGGACACTAAATTCTATTCCTTTGGTCTTTATGTCTATTATTATATCAATACCAGACTGTTTTGATTACTGTAGCATTATAATATGTTTTGAGATCAGGAAGTGAGACTCTCTCTACTTTGTTCTTCAAGATTGTAGGCATGGCATTTTAAAATATGTTTTAGTTAAGCAGTAGTTAAAAAATACAGGACTATGTATGAGACAGAAGGTCCCTAGGTGGCACAAATGGTTTGTGCTCAACAGCTAACCTAAAGGTTGGTGGTTTAAACCGACCCAGTGGCACCATGGAAGAAAAGATCTGGTACTCTGCTTCCATTAAGACTACAGTCAAGAAAACCGTAAGGAGTCATTCTACTCTGTAACACATGGAGTCATCAAGAGATGGGAATCGACTCGACAGCAACTAAAAATAATACATATTGAGACGGCAACAAAATACTAAAAGATGAAGCAGTGATTTTTGTTCTCTCTGCTGCTTTCCAAACTCCTGATTTCTGATTCTTTATCAAATTCAATCCATGTAAAGTAACAGCAGAAAGAGGAAAAGCCCAGTTGAGCATGCTTTAAGTAGCCCAATGCTATCCAAGTATTAGTGCTGAAAATACTCCTCTGGAAAATAGGAAGAAGTGTGGTACAGGGCCAAGAATAGAGGCTTTGGAGTCAGAAAAAAACTGGGACTGAATTCCAGTTCTGTCACTCAGAAGCTGTGTAACCTTATCATGTGATGACCATGTGAGGTCATGTGACTTCATCTAAAACACCCAGGATGGTAACCACTGTGCAAGACTGTTTCAAAACTTAAATGAGTACTGTGCACATAGTACACACCCCACAGTCCCATTTTCTTCCCCCCAATAAGAGAATGATGCCAGTGACAAGAGGGCAAACCTTTAAAGAAAAGAACCCACAGTTCATAGAGAAAGACTCTCAAGGTCTCCAAATAGTTGCAGGACAAATTAAAACAAATACCCTCTCAACTTTCACCATCTCGGGCAAAAAGGTACATAGAGCTCTCGTCTAACATTTCAAATCTCCTTGCTCATGCCTGGACAAACACGGCTGTAACTTATTTGCTTCTACATGAGAAGTGACTGCCTACTCAAAAAATCATACTGCAGCAAAGTACTATGACAAACTAATAATATAAAACAGTATCAATCTGAAAGCACCAGACAACTACCACTCTGTAAGGAAATCTTCTGTCCATTACTCCAAGCAAAAAATTTTGCTTGCATATAAGGGGAAAGCAGCATGGTTTAATCCTTCATCATTAATGGCAAGAACACCAGACTGAAAGGCAAGGGTCCTGGCCTTGTCATTAAAAGTATGACCTTGGATACTTTTTTTATTTAATAATCATTCATTCAACAAATTGAGTGTTGTGAGATCCCTGCTCTCATGGAATTTATATCATAATAGAAGAAGAAAGATGTTATATAATAGGAAGGTAGGAAGGTCAACAGACAGATATAAAAAAAGACAGAAGTTAGAATACAGCAGTAAGTGAGTTCAGAGAATTAAAGTGGTATTCAAATACATTGTGACTAGATAGCTAATTCAGACTTTTATTTTAGAATGGTGACATTTAAGCTAAAAATGTTATTTCTTCTTTCTGGACATCCATTTCCTTTTCATCAAAATGTGACTACTGAACTGGGATACTCTTTAAGGTCTCTTCTGGTTCTAGGAATCTGTGACTTCATGGCTACTAGGGATATAGATATTGTGTATGTGTGTGTGCCCGTGTGCTTGTGCACATGTGTGAGCACACACACACACATTTTAAACATTAAATATTATTATCTTAGGTTTGATTAAGCAAATCAATTTGTCAGTGAGCCTTAGCTTTGAAGATATTTAAGTTAACAGTAAACTTTTTGTAGAAACTAAATACAGCATTGTATACTGAAATCTCTGCTATTCTTCTACCTTTGGCCTCTGTCTGACAGAGATGTGCATATATTGTTAATATCTTGGCAAATGAAGTCAAATTGACCAGAAGGGTTAATGTGTCCTTACATGTTTCAAAATCGGCAAAATACATGAATTTGTAATGAGGCTTGCAGTGGTCTTAAACTAATTCTTTCTGGGATCACTTACAACCACAAATTCAGACAGGCTGAAATTTTAAAAGGCCAAACTAAGCCACATGTTCTCTTTTACATAAAAATGGAAAAAAGAGTTTAAGGTGACGGGGCATGGCATTTTTTTAAAGGAAATATCAGTACTTTGACCCATATTTTCATGAACCAGTTAACTAGAAAATTACAAAACCTGAAAAACTCAGATAAACTCTACCAAGGGGATTAACACAACACGTTCATCCCCTCCCACCTTCCTCCAGGCCCCTCCCCCAGATGGAGCACATTTCTAGAATGGAAACGAAAGCCTCTCAAGCTGTTGAAAAATGAGGGCCTCTGAATTTTTAATTCTGTTAACTAATCATTAGAAAAGTAGAAACTGCCGTCTCTCTGAGAACCAGTGAGGTAGCAGACTCCACTGACTCTGTGTTTAATTTTGCAGGAGCTGGCTGGGTTCCCAGCAACACACTGATTTGTGGGGCTACTACTTTGGGCACCTAGAGGATAATTAAATATTAAGTCCCTCTTTGATGTATGCAAAGTCTGCCTAAGAGGATTACCAGCCACAGTGAAGGTAGCAGTTCTACATTTTCTGGTAATTGAACATCGCAATATCATTATCTATTCTTATCTTTACTCTGTAAGAACTCATCTCTCTTCGTATATTACCTAAAGTACCTTTGAGACTGAGGAAAAGGAAAGAGAAAGTGAAGAAAAGGGAAGCTCATGCATTCAACATTTTGGGGTCTTCTAGGTGTCTGGGATAGAGATGAAGCCTACTTTAATGTGGATGACAGAAATGGCAGATGAGGAGAACAAACCATCTTCTATCTCCTCTAGTTCAAGGTCCCATTTTCCATACCAAGCTTAAGAATCTTGCACAAGATTATAAAACTAGCAGTGAGGGGAGGATAGAAATGCATGCATATATGTCCACTAGTGGCATGATCATCCTACTACTCAAGTTTGTTGTTGGCTAGGTGCCGTCGAGTCAGTTCTCACTCATAGTGACCCTGTGTACAACAGAATGAAACACCGCCTGGTCCTGTGTCATCCTCACAATCGTTATGCTCGAGCCCATTGTTGCAGCCACTGTGTCAATCTATCTCTTGAGGGTCTTCCTCTTTTTCACTGACCCTCTACTTTACCAAGCATGATATTCTTCTCCAGGGACTGGTCCCTCCTGATAACATGTCCAAAGTATGTGAGGCATAGTCTTGCCATCCTTGCTTCTAAGGAGCATTCTGGTTGTACTTCTTCCAAGACAGACTTGTTCATTCAATATTCTTCGCCAACACCACAATTCAAAGGCGTCAATTCTTTGGTCTTCCTTATTCATTGTCCAGCTTTCACATGCATATGACGTGACTGAAAACACCATGGCTTGGGTCAGGTGCACCTTAGTCTTCAAGGTGACATCTTTGCTTTCCAACACTTAAAAGAGGTCTTTTGCAGCAGAGTTGCCCAACGCAATGCATCATTTAATTTCTTGATTGCTGCTTCCATGGGTGTTGATTGTGGATCCAAGTAAAATGAAATCCTTGACAACTTCAATCTTTTCTCCGTTTATCATGATGTTGCTTATTGGTCCAGTTGTGAGGATTTTTCTTTTTTTCTTTGTTTATTGTACTTTAGATGAAGGTTTACAGAACAAATAGTTTCTCATTAAACAGTCAGTACACATACTGTTTTATGACTTTGTTTGACAACCCCACAACAATCTCCCTTCTCGACCTTGGAGGACCTTTTTTTTTTTTTTTTGGTGAAAATATACATAGCCAAAGTTACACCATTTCAAAAGAATCTACATGTACAATTCAGTGACATTGGATTTTTGTTTTCTTTATGTTGGGATGTAATCCATACTGAAGGTTGTGGTCTTTGATCTTCATCACTAAGTGCTTCAAGTCCTCTTCACTTTCAGCAAGCAAGGTTGTACCATTTGCATAACACAAGTTGTTAATAAGTCTTCCTCCAATTTTGATGCTCCATTCTTCTTCATAGAGTTCAGCTTCTTGGATTATTTGCTCAGCATACAGATTGAATAGCTATGGCAAAAGTATACAACCCTAACACACACGTTTCCTGACTTTAAACCACGAAGTATCCCCTTGTTTTGTTCGAACGACTGCCTCTTGATCTATGTACAGGTTCGTCATGAGCACAATTAAGTGTTCTGGAATTCCCATTCCTTGCAATGGTATCCATAATTTGTTATGATCCACACAGTCAATGCCTTTGCATAGTCAATAAAACACAGGTAAACATCTTTCTGGTATTCTCTGCTTTCAAGTCTAAACTCATCTAAATGTAACACAATTTTTGAAAAACAATAATGGAGACTACTTCAAATCTAAATTATGGGCATAGACCTGTCACATTCCAGAAGTTGTTGGTGTTTCCATTCTGAAACCATAGTTTCTCTGCATTCATTTTCCAAGTAGCAAGACTCTATTTACAATTATGAGATCAAGTTCTCCATGAAATGTGCTTGCCCTCCAAAATAGATTTTGAATCAACATTGCCAGGCTGGCATAAAATACTTAATTTCTAAACAAAGTGGAGGATGAGACAATCACTATTTATCTTTTAGAGACTATAAATAAGTAGGATAATTAAGCTACTATAGTCTGGAGCCCTGGTGGTGCAGTGGTTAAAAGCTCAGCTGCTAACCAAAAGGTCAGCAGCTTGAATCCACCAACTGCTCCTTGGAAACCCTCTGAGGCAGTTCTACTGTGTCCTATAGAGTTGCTACCAGTAATAGTCTTAGCCGCCTTAAATTCTGATTATGGGAAAAATTAAGCTCTGAAGAAATTAAAAATCTCAAATTCAGAAATAATTAAATTCTGTAAAAGCTGCAACTTATTCTTTGAGTAACTGAAACATTGAGAAAAGAAGCTTGTATTATTTCTGAAGGATCTAGGCCCAAATATCAAAGTCTATGTTCTAGTGTTTCAACATGACAGATAAGATGGATGTTTCCCCCGTTCCCAGTTTCCACGTTGTTTCTTAATATTTTCAATAAACATATTTGATATAACATGAAGTGTGGCCTCCAACCAAAGAAACTAGCCTCATTGTCCTGTCAGGCTCCAGTCATCAAGAAAGATGAAACTGAGCAAGGTTGAGAACGTGAAAAATGGAGGCTCTTTCAGGAAATACATAACAGTAGTAACGTACATTTGCTTCAGGATGAGAGTTAGAACCTAAAGTTCCACATGGCAAAAATAATGTGACCTAATTTACAGCTTACCTCAGGGAGGTTAGATGAAAATTCGTGTTTCCTGAAAAAAGAATACCTTTAAGTTCTACTATACCAGGTACCTTGAATGTATTTTACAGCCTATTGCATCTGTGTTCAAACTTTGTTCTTTAAAAAGGCTGTTAGTAGTCTGTTGATACAATTTCAGGCAAGTTGTTGAGAATAAATACCTTGGTAAGGTCACAGTGCTTTAATGAGAATATTATTCAGATATTAGTGACTTTTTTTTCCCGTTTAGCAATTATGCAAGACTAGAGAATATTTAATAAGTTCATCTTTATTGAATTTCAATTTCTCTAACTCTGAAGAGTAGATAATATTTATCTACGCATCTCAGAGAGAAAAATCGAGGATGATAGTTATAAAGGTGCTCTGAGATGAGCCCCAAGATAATCTTAATATTTGATTCATTAAAAAAAAATCAGGAGGGCTCTGGGGACCATGGTCTCGGGGAACATCTAGCTCAATTGGCATGACACTACTTATAAAGATAATGCTCTACATTCTACCTTGGTGAG